>NC_040021.1:21272878-21312985 GCF_000972845.2 Larimichthys crocea
TTCAAAATAAAACACAATACGCAGTTCATGTAGCTTTTTACAACTTTACATCAATGTTACGTCATGACCGGTGGCACCAGGTGATCAAGATCGATCAAAGGGTCTCAACATTAACTATGAGAGACTAATTGTTGAAGTGGAACAACACACTCATTTAGACACAACGGATGCTTTTTATAATCTCTCCACGTCGGAGAAGCAAGTCAGCTGTTTGTTGTAGTTGTTTTCTTTTTACTGTTTATGTGGGGTCTCGCGTACGTCAGGATTCTTGCGTGATCTCGCGTGAATACGGCTGGCTCGCTACGCTGCTGTTACGCTGCCAACACGCGCCCGGTGTGAGTTGATGCCGAGGAAAGGACGCAGCTAAAACGCGGCGCTTACATCTCCTGTGTGGTCCCGTGTTACTGATTGCACCTCTGTCAGGAAAATACCAAATGGTCAGAGCGCCTTGCACCAGATAGAAAGAGTGCCTTTATATCTTATGCTGCTCGGTTGTGACATGAAGTACATATGCTAAAATGTAAATCAAACAAATGTGATGAAGTGGAAAAACACCGATATTTATATTTGGTATTTTAAATTTAATGCCAGCAGCATGTTTGAAAAAAAAAAGTTTGTACAGTGGCGTCACTTAGTAACTGAAGAGAGAGGGACCATCTAACTTGTTAACAGTCCACAGTTCAAAGCCAGCATCCGTGATATGATGATATGACAGCATCAATGTAATGCTACAGATTTTGGAGCAACATATGCTGCAAAGAAGACAATTTGTTTTTCAGGGATGGCCTTGCTAATTTCAGGAGAGACAATGCCACACCACATTCTGTATTATTCAAACAGCATGGCTCTGTAGCAAAAGAATGTAGATGCTAAACTGTCACTTGTTGAAAATGTTTGGTGCATTATGAAACTTATAATATGACAACTGTAAACTGTGAACTGTTGAGCAGCTGAAATGCTACTAACGTGGTAAACATGACCATGTCTAACTATTTGAAACATGTGCTTGAATAAAATTCAAATGGACATATAATTTTCCAAAAAAAACAATAAAACATCTCAGTTTTAACATTCGATAAGTTGTTTTTAATTAGACTGATCATAAAACATAACAGTCATAACAGTGCATGTATAGGTGTCAGAATACAACTACACTTTGTAATACTACAAAGTGCAATGCAAAAGAGGATTGACAAACTGAAAATGTAAGGACTTCACAGGTTCTATTTTATTATCAAAGTATAGTGCTATAGTGGCAGTGTAGCATTGACCCGGCAATACTGCCTAGGATTTGGAGGCTGGAGGAAGAAAAACACATCATCATCACAACACACGTCCATTCTAGAGAATGGTTTTGCTAATACATGTTCATTTTTTTTTCTATGTAGCCTTGTGGACAGCATTTTACAGGATACACGGCATTATTATTAAGGTGTGTAATGCTTCACTAACAGTCTCATTGTGTCAGTATTTACTCTAACATTGTTTACATGTCCATAGTCTATTTTTGCACCCCAAACAGTTAGTCAAGGAAGTTTTGAGTTAGTAAAATCACCTTGAATTATTTTTCCAGAAATTTGATTCTAAACGCTGCCCTGAACCAGCTGTAAAGACGCATAAATAAATGGATTAAGCATTGATTTGACAGTGCAAGCCAGAGGGGGCGGAAGTTTATTACGTTGATTCTGTGTCGGATTTCCTGTCTGTTGCAATCTGCTCTGTTGAAATTTACGAGGTTTAGCAGCGGCTCGCGTCAAAAATAGAAATACGCTACGGAATGCTCGTGCTGTGGCGCGGAGAGACGCTTCTGAGACGCTCCGCGGCGCGCCCTGTGTGAGTGCTCTCATTGACTAGACTGGCAGCTATCTGTTCCGGTGACCGCGGCGCAGCCGTTACACGGTGCATACATCTCCGGTGTGAGTGGGCCTTAAGGAGTTTCATTCAAATGAGGTAGCACGGAGACCGTTGTTAGTGCTTTGGTGGAAAATGTGTCTTAGATGTTTGTGGCACAGTATCAAACTGCTGCTAAACAGATGTTCTTGTCAAAAAAAGCAACCAAAATATTTTCCAACAATATGATTTCCTAGAGAAGCTCTTTTGATTTATTGAACTGTGTTTGTTATGCGTCACTGTGATTCGCTCAGCTGTTTCAGAATGATGTGATAGTCACCACACCCTCTAATTTGGATTCCACTTCACCCAATCCTTTTGTATTTTTTGTTGCTGCACCTATAAGAACCAAAGTAGCAGGTGGAGATGCAAACACAATCTGTATGGCCAAGTCCACAACATTATAAAACGACATGGGAATTGCCCTGTCCCAGGCAATGGGAGGTCAGGAAGGAAGAAAGTGTTCAGGAGCCTCTGATGTCTTATGCTGTATTATTTATTGACGATTGGCCAAGGATAATTAGAGAAGTTCATCAGAAGTGCCTGAGTCGGTCTCACATTCTGCCACCACAAATACTATACGCCCATAATTAGTCAAAAAGAACATTTTTATTCATGCAGGTTCATTGTCTTCATTGTCAGCATATTCTAGTCTGGAGACACAGATGTCTGTTTATGCAGATTGATGAGATAGACTGGCACCTACTGTTCTCAACCAAAGCCAAACAATTAATACTGCAGAGGACCTCAAGGCCCACACATGACCTTGTGTAACCTAAGGATAGAAAATTCCACAACAGCTGTCACCTTTTTCTATAAGTCTATATAGAGTCTATAACTATATCTATCAGTGTTGGGCAAGCTACTTGGAAAATGTAGTGAGCTAAGCTACAAGTTATTCTACATTAAATGAAGCTTCACTACACTGAAGCTACCTTCTAGAGAAATGTAGCAAGCTAAGCTGCAATAAAATGACAAAAGTAGCTTAACTATTTCAAAGTCATTGCTATCTAGTGATCAATGAAACTATGAGACAAACAGATCAGATCAACTGTTTATTAAACTCTTCTCTCTCAACAAAACCAACAAAAAATACTCACATACTCACAAAAAACAGGTGGTGTGTGTGCTACACTGCCTTGTTTGGCAGGGACAGGGTGTTCCTTGTCATTCATTGGTGCTCTCCTCTTCTTGGCACACTCACGTGCACTCTTGCATTCCATTCCGGGGCAGCTACTTCAGATGAGTGGAGTCTCTTTTATATTGTAACTTTATTATTCAGGTATAAATGAACACTTAATTTTAAAATCTTTGGATAATCATGCGTCTTACTACCACTGCAATATTAATATGTCTTAATATGTCTCTGGACTAATACAGTGACTGTCAGTGAGTCACTGTTGCAGTTGTTGTTGGATATTGGCCTAGAGCAGACAAGAGAGGTGAACCTTCATTACAGCCATATCACAGAAGAAGCAGTTAGTTAGTGTGTTGGGTATAATGTCCTCACCACTGGCTGTGTGAATACTTCTATCCTGCAGTTCCATTTTAGATCACACTAGACATCCCTTCACAATCAACAGAAAAAACAAAGAACCACATCATGTCATTACAAGTATGGCTGAAGAATTTCTCTACCAACACTGATTTTGTTCTTTAGGCCAGGGGCCCTTTAAACACTTTATTTGTAGTTTTGTAGTTTAGAGAAGAACAAAAACGAAACAAAAACAAACAAAAAACAAAAGAGCAAAAAAAAAAAAAAACCCACAAGCCTAAACAACCACAACAAGTGCACCTAATACTAATTGTTACAGGATTGTTTAAGGGCAGGTGTAGTCACTCAGAGTTCCAGTTCCAGACCAGGTAAATTGTTCACATAGGTTATTAGAGGGTCCCAGGTTTTGTGGAATCTGCTGATGGAACCGTTGAGGGTACTTCTGATCTTTTCCAGCTTAAGATTCTGCATAACGTCCCTAATCCAGTGGTGATGTGATGGAGGAATAGCAGCCTTCCACTTGAAAAAAGAAAAGGCAATGACCCGAAAACCAACCAAAAACAGCAACCAAAGGAGACGGTGAGACATTATAAGCATAAGCATTACAGATGACTTCAAAAAAGGATGACCAAAAAGGAAAAAGTTTTGGACAAGACCAGAACATATGATAGGAAGTCGCTGGGGTCTGTTTACATCTGTCACATAATGGGTCTACATTTGGAAATATTCTTGCTAACTTAGCTTTTGAGAAGTGTAATCTATGCAACACTTTAAACTGTATTAAAGCATGTCTAGAACATATGGAAGAAGAGTGGATCCTAGTAAGAGCCTTATCCTATTTGTCATCAGACAGCTGGACCCCAAAGTCATTTTCCAGGCATGAGTACTTTTTGAATGAATTCATAATAGTGTCTCAGTTCTTTGGGGTAGGCCAGGTTCAGTGCGTAGATCACTCCAAGCATCACTACACAGGCTTGGGCTCAGATCCAGTATAATTTTAAGTAAATAGGAGAAAAGGGAAACATTTGAATACTTTGTCCACACAAGCTACATTTGTGCATCAAGTTGTTTTATGGGTATTATGTGATGTGCTTTGACTCCATGCTGGGATCTATCATATACTGCAAGCAAGACAAATACAAATTTTTACCATATTGACTTGAACAGGTAAAGCAGCACTAAAAACATCCCTTCATGTCAAGTAATCTATTATAGTGCACTGTAACAGTAAATGATTCTTTTACACTAGACACCTCTGTCAGATATGAAAGACCCAGTGGCAAGCCACAGCTACAGCAACAACTTTAGAATTTTTAAGCAGGTTTAGAATACAAATTACATTCAGAAATGACAAAAAAAAAGCAAATACACTAACTTACCATATACTCATGAATAAGATGTCCATCATCCTCACCAAGGTTGAGGCAAAGTGCCCTGAGGACTGCAGCCCCTTTTGAATGAACATCACTTGTAGCCTGTGTGAAGAGCTTCCACTGGTTAAAAACATTTCCAGAATAATTACATTTTCAATTACATTTTCAACCTTTGGTTATACTGTAAATTACCTTATTCCTTTAAATTCCGAAATAATAGTCATGTGTGGTTATATAATACCTCTGAATATCACATTTCCCCGCCGAAGCTGCACATCCACATCATATGGAAAGTGAGGAATGGTAAAGTCATGGGACATCATGCACATGCTCTCAGCTCACTGTCTGAATGGGACAGATTGATGGTGGTGTCGGAGTCAGATGATGACAATGAGGACACACTGTGAGATGTGTGAATGTTTGATGGACTTGCAGATGGTCCAGGAGTGCTTGGAGAGTTAAGCCTTGAAGTAGGACTCATATCCAGATAATTTTGCATGTACACAAGCTTAATTGTTCCTCTGTCTTGAATGTCTTGCATTGATGTAATGTTCATGAACCCATTTTTGAAGTCAGGATCCATGAATTGAAATGCAACACAAATTGTATTGTGCAAGTCCATTAAAGTCTTTGGCTTTCCTGAGTGGAGATCAAGTCTTCTGAAGTCATCCTCCTCGATAATGACTCTCAGCTTGTGATTTAGTGTGATCTAACCTTATATATGTATGAATCTTTAAAGTGTCACCATTCGGCGGCCTCCAATCCTGTAATCTGCCAAGGGGTACTGGTCCACGAGGGCACCAAGTTGAATGAGGGAGACTTGAGAGGTTGGGCACAACTCAAACGCCCTTTAATGCTCCCTATACCAAGCACCAAACTCTTTGACAATGAAACTCAAGTTTCCCTCCAAAATAATCATCTGGACAACTTCTTCAAAATCTGGCAGTCACCAGTAGAGCCACAAACATATGGGGTGCCGTTTGTAAAGCGTCTCGCTCTGAAAATAACAGCAACATTTTGTCACATTTAGCTAAAAACAATGTTTAAAAAAACTGGTTTGAATTTTTGAGAGTCACTTTTTTGCACATTTAGAACAATATTTGTGAACTTAGAGATATTTTAAATATTTAAATCCAAATGTTAAATGTAAAATCTAAATGCTAAATCTAAATGCTAAATATAAATCTTAAATATAAATCTAAATGTTAAATATAAATATAAATCTAGAATGTTAAATCTAAATCTAAATGTTAAATATAAATGTTAAATCTAATCTAAACGTTAAATCTAAATGTTGAAATATAAATATAAATCTAAAGTTTGAAGCTAAATGTAAATATAAATCATGCTCTGACCTCCTCAAGCTTTTATGTTGGCACTTCCGGTTACCGGCATTTGAATTTGCATTTTAGCTAAATATTTCGTTTCACCCGAAACATTTAGCTTCAACATTTAGATTTAGATTTATATTTAACATTTAGATTTATATTTAACATTTAGATTTATAATTAACATTTATATTTATATTTCACATTTAGATTTAGATTTAACATTTAGATTTAGATTTAACATTTAGCTTCAACATTTAGATTTAGATTTATATTTAACATTTAGCTTCAACATTTATATTTATATTTATATTTAACATTTAGATTTATATTTTCAGAGCGAGACGCTTTACAAACGGCACCGCATACAAACAACAAGCATGTCTTAGTGAGCTGAATGTGCAATGTTTCTGTACATCCTGATGCAAAATGTCAACAGACACAGTTGACACAGCTGAGACAGTCAAGCTACACTTTTTTATTGTGTTTGACTGTAAGTAATATGCCATCATGAACTAATGTTTCACCGCCAGGGACAAGAGTATGTTTTTAAAGCAGTGTGTGACGAACAACCTGCTTCAAAAAACAAAACAAAAAACTGTGCTTTGCTTCAAATCTCATTGTCCACAGACCAACAAGCAGACCAAAAAATCTAATCATCTGTGAATAATGTTAAACAAAATGATTTTTTGGTCATAGTAATTTTAAATTCCCATGTTCAAACAATAACACAGGTTGTTGTTGGAATTGCAGTTGTTTCATCTTCCCATACTTCCCACATACTTACGATGAACAGAGATGCTCACCAGTCACCATGTTTATTTAAAGTCAAATCTTAAGTAGTTTTTTTATGGCTGTTATAAATGTCATGTCCCTTGCTGCATGTCTTATGCATCGCCAGATCTAGTGAGTAAAACCTGTGCATACTAAGAATAACCTAGTCATAGCATAACACTGACTTTTCACAGCATCCTCCATAAAACTATACATGAGCTATTCAGACACCGTTCAAATGAGTCGGTTGCTTCAGTGTATAACCAACGATAATGCAGAACCGTACGTTCTCTGAGAAAACCGACGTGTAGGTGTTAACGGCCGCACACACACGTGCTGCCTCGGCCTGTCACAGAGTCTGAGACTCTTCTCACCACCTCCACCATTAGGCAGACCACACTGATGAACACCAGGACTGTGTCTCAGAGGTCCATTGACAAAGCTATCCTGAAGTATGTGGTCCAAGGGCTCCAGCCATTTCATGTTGTTGAACAACAACCATTTCGATATTTTGTGAAGGAACTGCAGCCTAATGCAAAAATTATATCACGTGTGACCCTGTGCTCCATAACTGATGATGCCTCCATGGGAATGAAGAAGGCGGGGACTGAGGCCATGAGGGGAGTCAACCATATCACCATCACTACTGACTGCTGGTCTGCCTGAAGGCAGAGCTTCATTGGCGTTACTGGCCATTGGATTGACTCCAACAGTCTCAAAAGATGCTCAGCAGCCCTAGCCTGTAAACAACTGAGAGGTTCACACACATTTGATGTTACATTACATAACATTGCATTTAGCAGACGCTTTTATCCAAAGCGACTTACAGAGGAGGACATAAGCTGACAAAGGTGTAAAGGAGCACAGAGTAGTTGTTAGTTTTGTTAGGCAGGGGAAGCAGTCTTGAAAGAGAAAGGTTTTTACAAGTTTTTTAAAGGTAGAAAGGGATGTTGCTGTTCTTGTAGCCGTTGGTAGGTCATTCCACCATTTGGGGACAACCACAGAGAAGAGTTTAGAGTGACCTCGCTTTGCGAGAGGCGAGGGTACAACTAGACGGTTTGTATGAGTGGAGCGTAACGCCCTGGTCGGGACGTGAGCCTTTAGTAAGACGCTGAGATAGACAGGGGCAGATCCTGAGATGGTTTTGTAGGCTCGCGTCAGAGCTTTGTGCTTAATTCTGGCAGCTACAGGCAGCCAGTGCAGGTCGCTGAAGAGTGTGGT
The DNA here is from genome assembly GCF_000972845.2 of Larimichthys crocea. Lineage (NCBI taxonomy): Eukaryota > Metazoa > Chordata > Actinopteri > Sciaenidae > Larimichthys > Larimichthys crocea. The sequence goes on from NC_040021.1 coordinate 21,280,960, forward strand.
GACGTGTGTCCTTTTGGGTTGATTGAAAACCAGTCGCGCTGCAGCATTCTGGACCATTTGCAATGATTTGATAGCACAAGCAGGTAGGCCAGCCCGGAGCGAGTTGCAATGATCGAGGCGGGAGGTGACTGTAGCCTGTATCAGGAACTGAGCGGCATATTGGGTCAGGTATGGTCTGATTCTTCTAGTATTGTACAATGCATAGCGGCATGACCTCGCTACGGAGGAAATGTGCTCAGAGAAAGAAAGACGATCATCTAGTACAGGGGTCGGCAACTAAGTTTGGACCCGGGCCCGGAGGACACGGAGAGGACCCGAGGAGGGGGGGGGGGGGCTGAGTGAGAACCGCACGTATGTTCTATGTCAACTCCTTCCAAGTAAAAATCTGACTGTGCTCGTACAGAGACTCACTCGTAGCACCTCGCTCTGAATTCAAGGTGGCGATTTCATTGGCTAGATAGAATCACATGGGTAGTATGACCCTCACACGATTGGTTGGTACTTCCAATGCTTGCTCAGTGGCATGCTTGGATAGGGAAAAGTAAGTTACGGCATGAAATAGACTCGCCTGTCAAAAAAAAATTCTACAATTAATCTCGGGTCCGGATGATATGGCGATCCGGTCCGGATCCGGACCCCGGTCCGCGGGTTGGGAACCCCGGATCTAGTACGACGCCCAGGTTTTTAGCAGCATGGTTAGGGGTAATAGTGACAGTACCAATTTTCAAGTTGATGTCATGGCAGATTGACTCATGGGCAGGGATGACCAGGAGTTCGGTTTTTGACAGATTAAGCTGGAGATGGTGGTCTTTCATCCAAGTTGACAGATCAGATAGAGAGGCGGAGATGCATGCGGAGACCGTGGTGTCGTCCGGCTGGAACGACAGGTATAGCTGTGTGTCATCGGCATAGCAGTGGTAAGAGAAGCCGTGTGAGCGGATAACATGGGACAACGAGGTGGTGTAGATGGCAAACAGAAGGGGACCCAGCACCGACCCCTGCGGCACCCCCGTGGAGAGGGTATGAGTCAATGACAGACGACCTTGCCAAGACACATTAAAGGAGCGTCCAGCGAGGTAGGACTCGAGCCAGGAGTGGGCAGTGCCTGTAATGCCCATGTTGGCGAGTGTGGCTAGGAGTATGTCGTGAAGGATTAGTACAGATGATTGCCCTCGTGTTCTGGCTGTTTTTAGGGCTTCTGTGACAGATAGTAAAGCTGTCTCGGTGGAGTGGCCACTTCTGAAACCCGACTGTTTTGGGTCAAGTAGGTGGTGATGGGCGAGGAAGTCAGTGACTTGTTTAGAGACCGCCCTCTCAATGGTTTTCGAGAGGAAGGGAAGCAGTGACACCGGCCGATAATTTTCAACCAAGGCGGGGTTAAGCGTAGTCTTTTTCAGTCGTGGCGTAACTCTGGCTTGTTTGAAGGCAGCTGGAAATACGCCCGAGGACAATGAGGATTGAACAGCGATTTGAAGGCGGAGAAGAGTTTCCGTGAGTCAGTTGTGCTGCTGATTTTCTTGTTGTAATACTCCATTTTAGCAGTCGTGACAGATGAGGAGAATGACATTAGGAGAGATTGGAAGGCTTCTAGGTCAGCGGGGTTGTTGGATTTGTGCCATTTCCGTTCAGCAGCTCTGAGTGCTGTATGTGACGAGCGGATGGCATCAGTCAACCATGGGCGGGGCTGAGTGGAGCGTGCAGGTTTTCTGAAAAGAGGACACAGAGTATCTAGGCATGCGGTTAGTGTGGAACTGAGAGATTCTGCGGCTGCATTGACATCTAGCGGAGAGAAACTGTTGGGAGGGGGAAGGGCAGCAGCGACAACTGAGGCGAAGTGGGCGGCAGACAAGTTGCGGAGATTGCGTCGAGAGGTGGTCATGGGTTGAGGGGTGGTAGGTAGTTCTGGGAGGGAAACCATGAAGCGGATGAAGAAGTGGTCCGTGGTATGTAATGGTGTGACCATTACGTCATCAGTTTTGCAGTTTTTGGTAAGGATGAGATCCAGTTGATTGCCGTTTTTATGAGTTGGGGGAGTACTGACTAGTTGCATGTCGAATGAGTTGATGAGGGATAGAAAGTCTGTGGCGTAAGCTTTGCCTAGATGGATGTTGAAATCACCGAGGACCAGCAGCGGGCACTTAAGTTCAGGGATTGAGGACAGTAGAGTGTCTAACTCATTGATGAAGTCACCCAGAGGTCCAGGAGGACGGTAGATGACGATCACTGAGCATTTGACTGGAGCTATGACTTTGATTGCATGGTATTCAAATGAGCAGTAGTTGGTGTTGAGGGGCAGGGGAGCATAGTTCCATTTGTTGTTAACCAGGACCCCAGTTCCTCCTCCTCGCTTGGAGAGATGGGGGGTATGGGAGAAGGAGTGAGCCGCGGAGAGTGCTGCCCGAGTGGCGGTGTTTTCGGTTTTAAGCCAGGTTTCGGTGAGGGCCAGTAGGTCCAGGGATAGACTGCTGGCATAAGCCGGGATAAAGTCCACCTTGTTGACAGCGGATTGGCAGTTCCATAGGCCAACAGAGAAGGTTTTGGTGGGTGTATAATGTTCCAGTGGCCGGAGGTTAAGTAGATTCCTGGTGCGAAGGTTGCGGCGGAGGGGACTCCGTGCAATAGAGACTACGGGGATCTTCTGGAAGCACATAGCGATATGAGTAGGTCAGATGGAGGATAGTTTCGCCGACTCGCACAGGTAGACTCGCTTGTCTTTACCCAAGTAGGTCTCTGAGTCCGCCCTCTTTTACAAATTACAAAAGGCTGTGGTTTCAGGGGCGTGTCGCTTGTTCACACCTGAGTCACATGAGCCATTTAGCTGGACCAAGAGTCTTTTGCAAATCCAGTTTCAGGTTCAGCAGAGTGAAATTACTCCTAGTTAAATTACATTAAGTGAATTCTAGAAGTTCTTACTGTCAGCTGTTGACTCCACACTCTCTTCAAGCATGTGTTGGCAAGCACCCTGAATGACATCCACTCCGAGTTTGAAATTTGGGGGAATTTGGGGGAACCGACAACGGCTCCAACTTCATCAAAGCTTTCCAATTTTTTGGTGAAGATGAGAACAACAAGGCAGTCGGAAGTGATAGTGATCCTAGTAATGCATCTCAACCAGGAGAGGATCAAGAGGATCAGAGGGGGATGAAGAAGTGGAGTTTGTTGATGTGTCAGCGTTCCTGAATGAAGATGATGGTTTAGAGTTCCAGTTCCCACAGCACCAGTGCTGTGCTTGTCACTGACTCAACCTAATAGCTACAGTTGATGCCATGAAAGCAACAGTTATGGGATTTTTTCTGAAGTGTTGGTTCCCAGTTATGTTTCCGTGCCACTTGCTTTGATTGAAATTCATAATTGGCTTGCATTGTCAAATTCACTGCTCAATCCTTTTATATATGCTTTTTTTTTTTACAGCTGGTTTAGATCAGCTTTCGGAATGATCATTTCTGGAAAAATACAAGGTAATGTTACAAACTCAAAACTGCTCTAATGTACTGTTTTGTTTGCTGTAACATTCCATATGTGTTTATAATAATGATCAATGGCAAACACACACGGAATTATGAACTAAATAAATGAGCCTAATTTTGGCACTCATTTCTTGCGTACTGGTGTAAGAGGTGAAGGGCTTTATTGTAAATTAAATCACTGCCTTATTTTATATGTTACCAATAAACAATGACCAACCTCTGTATCACTCACATAATTAGATAATTGTACAGGCTATAATCAAGAATCAGAAGAGGATACCAAAAAACTGACAATGAGATATTAAGAGAAAAAACAGAATAAAACACTGAACAACAATTGCTCACATATACACAAAGGTCTAGGGTCCCTTGTGTCATCTGTCGGGCTCTCTTTTAGTTGTTACTTAGCCAAAAAATCGCGTCACTCATTTAACACCTTTACATTTTCTTCAATGAAGTCAGGGCAGGGTTGATGATCTTTCATGACGAATGATAATTTAAAATAATGAGACAAAATAGCTGACACTTAAAATTAAACCAAATCACAAAATACATAAATAGTCAGGCCTGGGGCGTGGGCGAATGCTTGACACGGAGAGGACACGGAGAGGATCCAGTTTCATACCACAACTGGATGTGGGCAATAAGACTGGACTGGACAACCTCTATGGACATAATGATGAAGCAAAGTGACACTGACATTGATGAAGCTACGAAGAGTAAATGAAAGAGTGATTGAGCAAGAGCACATCTGGGACTGACTTTTAGTCTTTGGCAAGAGCTTCGTAAAATAAATGGCTGAAAGACAGAGGCCGAGCTGGGCTTCCTTCTGTATGTGCCCAACTGTCCATATTACCGTCAGCGGTATTGCACTGTGAAATTCTGGGCGCTAATTCACAAAAATACCAATTTCTACACAATGTTGCTTTAACTCCTTTAAATCAGTCAACTGATTGTAGACATTTTAGATGTTCAGACAAAATCTTGGCATTAGGTGAAATAACACTGACCCTAATCTGTTAAGGGTACAATAACCCAGTCTACCACATTGATTTACCAGAGGTCAGGTTTAGCCTGAAAATGTAGTATTTGCTACTCAGGGACCAGCGTGTTTGTATTGTGTCATGTCATATTGTACCATTTACCATAGCATTCTTGATCAAATTAAATTGCATACACAGACACACAAAGTCAGACAGACAGGCCTACATATGGCACATTGTTACTATTTCTTGTTGTTATGGAATCTCACAGGATGCAGTATCCTACATCTGATTGGACAGGGATGGTTTGTATTAACTATATAATAGGATGGAATGAATATTAAGTCATGTCCTGCCAAAGCAAGCGAGGACATCCATCGGTACTGATGTGCAGCATTGGGTTTAAAGGTATAGTATGAAAATATATGAAGAGGTCATATGAAAGAAATCAAATGTTTGAATTAATTCAGTAAATATAATATTTTATAAATCAAATTAAACTGAAACATTTCTTTGTATTATTTTTCATACTGTGTATATAGATAACTGAAATGGAAATCAGCATCAACAGGACCAATGCTTTTACTGAGATACATCCCTGCTATAAAATGGATGCCTCCTATGTACTGACAATTAGTCCCTCTGCAATATGTGTATTGTTTCATATTTTCCTTGGTTCATTATCTGTTGTAACTGTATGTGGAAACCTCCTTGTAATAATCTCCATCATTTACTTCAAACAACTCCACACTCCTACAAACTCTCTCATTCTCTCCCTGGCTGTGGCTGACCTGCTTGTTGGAGTTTTAGTCTTTCCTCTCACTATGGAATTCTCTTTTAGTGCATGTCTATACTATGATGATTTATTTTGCAAAGTGCGTGGCACCTTTGACGTATCACTATGTACAGCTTCTATTCTGAACTTGTGTTGTATTTCTGTTGACAGATATTATGCAGTGTGCCAGCCTCTGACATATAGAACTAAAATAAATAATAATGTTGCTGTGATAATGATCTTGGTGAGCTGGGGGGTTTCTGTCCTGATTGGAATTGGCTTCATAACTGCAGGAATGTACCAAGACCAATGTTCTGCAACATGTTTGATTGATGTTGTCATCGCAAGCATTTTGGCACTTATTTTCTCATTTTACCTCCCAGTGATCATCATGCTCTGTATCTACCTGAAGATTTTCTTTGTTGCACAGAGACAGGCGCGCAGCATCCAGAGCACAAAGTCTGGAGCAACTGTCAGTAAGATGGAGAGAAAGGCCACTAAAACTCTGGCTATAGTTATGGGAGTTTTTCTGATGTGTTGGTTAGCTTTCTTTCTTTGCACCACCATTATGTCTTTCAGTTATGTTTACGTGCCACTTGCTTTGATTGAATTTCTTAATTGGCTTGCATTGTCAAATTCACTGCTCAATCCTTTTATATATGCATTTTTTTACAGCTGGTTTAGATCGGCTTTCAGAATGATCATTTCTGGAAAAATCATTCAAGGTAATTTTACAAACTCAAAACTGCTCTAATGTACTGTTTCGTTTGCTCTAACATTCCATAGTTGTGTTTATAATTTGAATAATTTAAAAGTCAATGGTCATGGTTATAATATTTTTTATTAACTTTTCAACAATAAAAGAAAATGTGAACAACAGAATTATCTTCATTAATTACAGATATAACGTGACAACAAAAATGTTCGAATTTTGAAGGTTACAGTAAAGTTTGTTGTGAGTGAAGTGGCACAGCTGAGGTTCTGTTTATGGAAACCACTTAAATGAGCCCAATGTTGGCACCCATTTCTTGAGTACTGGTGTAAGAGGGCTTTATTGTAAATTAAATCACTGCCTTTTTTTATATGTTACTGAGGAATAAAGGCCTCTATATCACTCACATAATTAGATAATTGTACAGGTTATAATCAATAATCAAAAGAGAAGACCCAAAAACTGACAAAGGAAAATTAAGAGGAAAAACAGAAATGAACACTGTGCAACAATTACTCATGTGTACATAAAGATCTAGTGTCCCCTTTGCCATCTGTTGGCCTCATATTTAATTGTTGTTTAATTTAATTGTTGCTCAGCCAATAATGGTGTCACTAATGTAACCTGTTTTCCTTTTTAGAGTTCCTCATGCTTGACTGAAGTCAGGGCAGGGCTGATGATTTTTCATGACTTCAAAATTAAAAAATTCTTGCATAAGGCCATGATGCTGGTGACCCTTGAGCAGCATAGAGCTCAAGTTCTCCAACTGTGAGAAAGCACTTCTGGCCACGGCCTGGTCTCTGGAACACTAATGCAGATACATCGAGAGTGAGAATGAGATAATGTGAAACTTGATACAAACCTTGTTTCAGCTCAATGACCAATGGCTACTACAAGGTTGAATATCTAAGCTCCATCACATCTTGAATATTAGCGTTGCAATGCTATGACAAAGAAGTCAGGTACATCCAAAACCAGACCCTAGTCTGGCACGGTAGGAAATATCACATCACTTCCATCATCCCCGCTTCAAAATCGGACCGACATACCCTCCCACATCACTACCATCATTTCCTACCACAGACTTCTTCTGTGGAACTCTGTGGAAAGGTGATGACCCCCCTGGTATTGCATCTTCTGTCCCCGGGATTTTAGGGATGAATGTGATTCGTCGATGCTACCATGAACTCTTTGGTACATATGGTAATGCTCTTTTTGAGTTGCCTTTTGTGTCGCAAGCACCTGGTCCAGTCCTTGCAGCCTTACAGAGGTGCCACAAGTCTACCACCAAAATTCCTGGGGGCGCTGCTAGCACCGTGAGGGTCCAGGGAAAGCAAGCTGTGTGCATTCCTGGTGGGGTGATGAAGCTTGTCGCTAGCACTTGCTCCCAACAGTTTTCTGGTCAGTATGTACTGTTTGAGCCCCCTGAGTCAGGTCTGCCAGCTGGGTTGCTAGCCTCTCCCTGCCTAGTACAGGTTGTCCGGGGTACTGTGTATGTCCCTATAGTTAATGTCAGGACAGCCAAGGTTCTTCTTTACCCACGGACTAGCCTTGGCATTCTGGTTGCTGCCCAGGTTGTCAGCCTGCCTGCAGGTGTGACTGAGGAGGAGCCTACTTTGGTGACTATTTCTTCCCAAACCGCTGCCCCCTCATTATCAAGCTGTATTGAGTCTTTTGATTTGTCCATAACAGGAGCAGCCGAGCGTCAAGTCTCTGCTCCTCAAGTACCAGTCCTCAGCCCTTGATGGTGACTTGGGCTGTACCAACCTCATCTCGCATGACATTCCCCTGCTTGATGATGTCCCAGTTAGGCAGAGGTATCGACACATCCCCCCGTCAGAGTACGAGGCAGTGAAGGCGCATATCAATCAGCTTCTTGAGTCCCAGGTCATCAGGGAGAGCAGTAGTCCCTATGCATCTCCCATTGTCTTGGTATGGAAGAAAGATGGGACCTTGCGTATGTGTGTGGACTACCGTCCTCTCAACAGCAAGACTAGGAAGGACGCCTGCCTTGCATTGAGGAGAGTTTGGAGGCACTTTCTGGGGCCCGCTGGTTCTCCATGATTGATCAGGCCAGTGGCTATAATCAAGTCCCGGTGTCAGAAGGACCGACTCAAAACTGCCTGTTGTATACCTTTGGCCTCTTCGAGTTTAATCGCATGCCTTTTGGCTTGTGTAATGCTCAGGCACCTTCCAGCGGCTTATGCAGAGAATGTTTGGTGACCAGCAGGGTCAGTCATTACTGCTTTATCTGGATGACATTGTCGTCTACTCCTCCTCTGTTGAGCAACATCTTCAGCGGCTGGAAATGGTACTTGGCCGGCTCCAGAAAGAGGGCCTTAAAGCAAAACTCGAGAAGTGTGCATTTTTCAAACAGGAGGTTGGTTATTTGGGGCATGTGATCTCGAGCCAGGGAGTTGCACCTCCCACCTCCAGCTCTTGTGACATCGGCCACTCAGTCTGTGGTCTCAGTTCTTCCCTCTAACTCTGCAGCTGAGCTTCAGGCTATGCAGGAGGCTGATCCCCTTCTGAAGGATGTGCTTGTGTTTTGGCGGCGGAAGGCCCTACCTACCCCTATGGAAAGGCAAGGGCTCCCCAAGTCAGCCATGGCACTTTTCCACCAATGGGACCGTCTAGTGGAGAAAGACGGTGTTCTTTTTTGCAAAGTCTTCCGTTCAGATGGAGGCAAAGAGTCTCTCCAGCTCATTTTGCCTGCCGACCTTAAGCAGGAGATTTTGAGTCAGCTGCATCAAGAACATGGCCATCAAGGCATAGAGCGGACCACTGGGTTGGTCCGACAATGCTGCTATTGGCCAGGAATGTCGTCAGAGATAAAGCAGTCAGTCCTTGGTTGCCAGCACTGCCAAGTAGCTAAAGACTCAGGACACCGGTCGCATAGCTTTATAGGCCACTTGCTCGCTTCTTGACCTAATGAGATCTTGGCCATCGACTTCACGCTGTTAGAACCTTCTCGGAATGGGTATGAGAACGTTATGGTCATGACAGACGTGTTCAGTAAATTTACGGTGGCCATCCCAACTCAGGGCCAACGGGCCCCCACCATGGCCCAGGTCTTGATTGTGTGGTTTTATAAGTTTTATTAGCACAATGCTCCAACAATATAACGCTATTATAACATCAAACACTGTCCGTAACGCCAAATCAATGGGAGCCCTGAGCTTGTTTCTTTGCTACGAGATGGTCCCATCTGGGGGTAATGGCAGACAAAGACACCCGAAGTGTGTTGCTTATGTTTAGTCTACTCCTTTGCCTTGTTTTGGTGGCTGTCACTGCAGAAAACCCCGCTTCACACAGATAGGATGTTGGAAATGGCAACAGGGTTTTCAGCGCTGTGTTAGCGATCTCTGGGTATTCTTCCATGACTTTAATCCAGAACACCGTCAGAGTTGTTGTCTCGAACACTGTTTTAAGGCCGCCGTCATTTGCGATCTCCAGCAGTTGGTCTTCTTCTTGCACGGACATGCTGGATTCAGCTGGTTTGTTGACAAATGGGTCACGTACCCATTCCTTGTTCGTTCGTGGGTCCGTTGAGGTTGGGAAGTAGCGCTCAAACTCCTTTAACAGCGAAGACAGGTGATCGTGCACCAGCTTGGTGAGTGAGGGCGTAGGCTCAGTCTCACACAAAATCCCCGCTAATGTTTGAAACATGTCCAATATGCCTCTGTTCACGCGCCGTCCCCACAAATCCAGTTTGGCTTTAAATGCAGCTACTTTATCTGCCAACTTAAAGATAGTTGTCATTTTTCCCTGGAGTGACAGGTTGAGTCCATTGAGCAAGCTGAATATGTCGCACAAATAAGCCAGTTTTGCAACCCATTCCTCGTCACTGAAATGTGCTGCCAGCGGTGACTTCTTTTCTGAGAGAAATCTTGCAGCTGCTCTCGTAGTTCAAACACTCTGGCCAGTGATTTCCCACAAGATAACCATCTGATCTCTGTGTATAAGAGAAGACGTCTGTGCTCTGCGTCCATCTCCTCACAGAGCTGCTCAAACAGACGTGAGTTAAGCACGTGTGCTTTGATGTGGTTAATAACTTTAACTTTAATTTTTCGGCTTGCAAGCATTTCCCTGTGAATGATACAATGAGTGGATTCACACTCAGGTGCAACCTTCTTAATCCGAGTAGTTAATCCAGACAGCCGTCCGGTCATGGCAGCAGCGCCGTCGGTACATATGCCGACACAACAGGACCATTTCAGTTTTCCTGTTATGTAACCATCCAGCGATTTGAACAGTTCTACGGCTGTGGTGTTGGTTTCCAATGATAGTGCACATAACAAATCCTCATGCGCATCCTCCTGATAAATATATCGCACATAAACAAGCAGTAGCGCTTTGTTGTCAACATCTGTAGATTCATCAACCTGGAGTGCGTACCACGGTGATTTATCAATCCTCTCCAACAACTGTGTCTCAATGTCTTCCGCTATTTCTTCAATGCGCCGAGTCACTGTGTTAACCGACAGAGGCACCTGTGATATCTTTGTAACAGCATCCTCTCCTAGAAGTTCACGGCAAATGTCTTTAGTGGAGGGCAAGATCAGTTCTTCACCAATAGTGAATGGCTTTTTAGCCTTAGCAATGCGATTAGCCACTAAGTATGATGCTCTCAGTGCATTTTCATTTACTGATGTGGTGGCCCTCAGTAATTTCTTCTGTCCTTCGTGTTCATGTTTTTTTCTTTCAAAATACTCCAGGGGCTTGTCTTTTATTCCTGGGTGCTTGGACTCTAAGTGGCGAATCAGTTTTGAAGGCTTCATTGCCTCATTTGAGAGCCGGTCGCCGCATATTATGCAGAGTGGGCTTGGTGTGTGGGAATCACCTGTCGCGATAAATCCATACTTCAAGTAGGACTCCTGGTACTGTCTGCTAAAAACTTTGTTTTTCTTGGAAGTAGGCTGCTCTTCTCTCTCTTCATTGTGCCTTTTCCCTTTCGCAAAGAAACTTTCCAAAGACGCCTGTTTCTTACTCATTTTGCTAGCTGGGTTAAATTTTGGCGCGCAAGTGAGGAGAATACGTCATTTCGAAATAAAAAAACGTTTCAATATAAAAGACCGCTCGACTTAGACTGGGACTATAATAGAGGGGGACTTACTACTCTATCTACAGTTGGTAGGAGAAGAAGAAAATATTAAGTATGAATGCAAATAACAAAAGAGCGCGGAGAACATGTAGTAGGCATTGTAGCTTGTTGCCCGTGAAATCCGATGAGTCAATTAAAAATTATCAACCCAAAAATAATTAACAACTACCTCGCACAATTAATTATCTTTTGTAATTTACATTTATACTTAATATTTTCTTCTTCTCCTACCAACTGTGGATGAAGTAGTAAGTCCCCCTTTATTATAGTCCCAGTCTAAGTCGAGCGGTCTTTTATTTTGAAACGTTTTTTTATTTCGAAATGACCGTGTTAAATAAAACAGAAATAACTAATTAATTCTTGTGCGGCCTGGTACTGATTGATCCACGGACCGGTACCGGTCCGCGGCCCGGGGGTTGGGGACCACTGGTCTATCAGATTGTGAGGGCCCCCACTGGTGAAGGAGCAGTTTACACTGTTGCACCTGTGACCGATCTACAGCCGGCCATCATTCTAATGTAAATCGTCTCCCTCAGTCTGCCAGCCACCAGAACAATATTGTTAGCAGAGGTCCAGGTCCTGTGTCTAACGCCCAGATCACCATTTTCAGGCCTTGGAGTTAGTTGCCATCGTTTTTTTTGTTCGTCTGTCTAGCAAGACAGACCTCCCAAATCCAACATTGTTTTTTGTAGAAGAGTTTGCGGAGCTTTTAACCCACTTTATATCTATTTATGACAAAATTCTCATTTTAGGGAATTTTAACATTCATCTTTGTTATCCGTCTCAGCCATTCGTTCACGATTTTGTGCATACTTTAGAGTCTTTTATTGTTACTCAGGCAATACAAGAGCCAACTTATGTGAAGGATCACACACTGGATCTTGTTCTGTACAACGGTCTCAGTCCTAACTATTTTAAGGTGGAGGATATCTGTGTGCCTGACCATAAGGCCATTTTATTTAGTATGATTTTTTCACAGCTTCCTTTTAATCATAGTACCCTGGTTCGTCACAGGGTTTTTAATTCTAGTTCTGCCAGTAAATTTTCTGAGCTTTTTAGTACTGCTTTTTTAAGTGCTTTTAAATCCCCATTCTAATTTAGAAGAGCTTGTCTCTCTTTTTAAACTCACCTTTCAAAACATCCTGGACTCTGTTGCCCCTTTTAAAGACATAAATAATCATATAAAACACCACAGCCTTAGCTCAACGAATCCAGATTTAAAAAGAGACTGTAGGAGAATGGAAAGAAAATGGGGAAAAAACTGATCTGACTGTGTACTACGACATTTGGAAAGTTGTCATGATGAACTACCAAACTGCAGTTAAAGAAGCAAGAGCATCCTTCTTTTCAAACATCATTTTAGCAAACCACTCCAACCCCATAACTTTATTCATGGTAAAAGATTCACTCATCACCCCCTCCACATGTCCCCTTTAAAGATGCGTCACAAGACTTGTGTGAGGAGTTTTTAAATTTTTTAATGAAAAGAGTTCATAATATTAGACAACAGATAACTCTCCCGACCGTGTTTTACAGGCCACTTTTCAACTAATATCGTTGTCTTTTTTAGCAGAAACCATAGCCCATATGGAATCAACCACATGCAGTCTTGATTTTATTCCCACAAAATTTCTCAAAGAGGTTTTTTATCACAGTTGGACCCAGTATTTTAATGATTATTAACAGATCCTTAGAAGACGGAATTTATCCTGCTGCTTTTAAACATGCTGTGTGGTCCAGCCCCTTGATCCTTCTGTTCTAAGCAATTTTAGGCCAATTTCTAAACTTCTGTTTTTACCAAAGATTTTAGAGAAAGTGGTTTTCCTCACAACTTTTAACTTTTATGAGTCATAACATCTCTTTCAATCAGGTTTTAAAGCTCTTTGTAGCACAGAAACTGCCCCCCTCAAAGTCACAAATGACCTCCTTTTAGCAGCTGATGGGTGAGAGTGCAATTTTAATTATTTTAGATCTCAGTGCAGCTTTTGACACTATAGATCACTCCATTTTAATTAACCGTCTTAAAACCTAGGTGGGCATCAAGGACTCTACACTTGGTTGGTTTTACTCTTATCTTTTAGAAAGAACCTTCTTGGTCACCACAGGTAATTATTCTTATTTGTCAGCTCACATTACCTGTGGTGTACTGTAAGGTTCAATTTTAGGTCAAATTTTATTTTCTATTTATATGCTCCCTCTTGTCCATATCATTGAACGCAACACAATGTTTCTTTTCATTGTTATGCAGATGACACACAGATATACCTCCCCTTAACACCTGCTGTTTTAGACTGTCTTAGTGATGTGAACTGCTGGATGGCACAAGATCTCCTGAAACTCAACAACTCAAAATCTGAAATCATATTGCTTAATCCCCCTATCCACACCAGCTCCATTGCGAGCCATCTTGGTGGCTATGCCAGCTGTATAATGTCCACTGCCTGTAATTTAGGAGTCATTTTTGATTCAAAATATATCAATAAAGTAGTTCAGTCTTGTTTCCTTCAATTCATAACCATCTCCAGAATCCAAAAAATCATTTCCCGCTCAGATTTAGAAAAAGTTACACACGCACTAATATTCTCCAGACTCGACCACTGTAACTCACTCCTCTCTGGCATAAATCAGAAATCACTCTCTCGCAGCAGCTAGGCTTCTTACTGGTTTTAACAGACGGCAGCACATTGCACCAATTTTAACTTCTCTTCACTGGCTCTCTGTTAGTTTTTAGAAGATTTTACTGATCACTTTTAAGGCATGTCAGGGGTTGGCCCCAAGTTACATATCAGAGATACTGACACCTTACGAGCCAGCCCGTCTTAGGTCCTCAGGTGGTTCCCTTCTGGCTGTTCCAAAGTCGAGGCTCAAAACTAAAGGTGACCGGGCGTTTGCCATCAGGGCCCTTCGTCTTTGGAATGCCCTGCCTGAGAACTTAAGGCTTGCAGAATCAGTAAATTCTTTTAAGTCACTTCTTAAAACACATTTTTATAGACTTGCTTTTATGTAATGTTTGTCTTTTTATCTTAACACATACACACACATGCACATACATGTATTTTTGTATCCTATGTGAACAAGATGTAGGTATCCACATCTGATTGGATTACTAGTTTGTCTTAAGTTAGGTAGGTTGACCTAGGGACTGATAAACACTGCCAAAGCACAGTGGCACAGTGGACACAGATCAACACTGACGTGTCATTACAGTAGGAAACCTATGAGCAATATGTCTTATAAATAAGTCTTGTTATTTTAACATTGATGTTGTTGTAGTTGCACATGCTGCAGTAAATATTCAAGTATTTAAAAAGTCTTCTCAATATAACTGAATTGCAGGAATAAAGGAGCATGGAACCAAAAGCGGCTATCAACAGGACATTTATTGACATACATCCCTGCTATGAGTTTGACAAAACAACATATGTATTTACAAGCAATCCATCCATATCATGTGTGTTATTGTATATCTTCCTTGGATTATTTTCTGTTGTCACAATATGTGGAAATCTTCTTGTAATAATCTCTGTCATTTATTTCAAACAGCTCCACATGCCTACTAACTACCTCATTCTGTCTCTGGCTATGACTGACCTGCTTGTAGGAGTTTTAGTCTGTCCTTTCAGCATGGCATTCACTGTAACTTCATGTCGGTTTCAACCAGTTTTATTTTGTAAAGTACGAGGAAGCATTGATGTTACATTGAGTACAGCTTCTATTATGAACCTATGCTTTATTTCTATTGACAGATATTATGCAGTATGTCAGCCTCTGACTTATAGAATTAAAATAAATGATCGTGTTACTGGGATTATGATCCTTGTGACCTGGGGAGTTGCTGCTCTAATTGGAATTGGCATCATGATTGCAAGTTTTAATCGACAACAATGTGGACAAAGTTGTTTAGTTGATGCCGTAATATCAACTATTCTAGCATGTGTTTTCTCTTTTTATATGCCAGTCATAATAATGCTGAGTATCTACCTGAAAATCTTTCTTGTTGCACAAAGTCAGGCAAACAGCATCCAGAGCACAAAGTCTGGAGCAACTGTTAGTAAGATGGAGAGAAAGGCCACTAAAACTCTGGCTATAGTTATGGGAGTTTTTCTCTTATGTTGGAGTCCTTTCTTTTTCTGTCTGACATTTCTTTCTTTTAGTAATGCTAAAGTGTCACTCCCTGTGTTTGAAACCCTTAACTGGCTTTCATTAACAAACTCAATGCTCAATCCATTTATTTATGCTTTCTTTTACAGCTGGTTCAGGTCAGCGTTTAAAATGATCATTTATGGGAAAATATTTCAGGGTGATTTTACTAACTCAAAACTTCACTGACATCTTGTTCAGGAGCTGTATGCTTATGAACTAGATAACATGTTATAATAAAGGTTGGTCTGATAAATAATGTTACTGCTACTGTACTTTACACTGTACTCTACTTGAGTATCATATATTGATGAAATAGAAAACATTTATTGCAAGTGAAAACACGTTACAGCTTTCATCCATTTAAAGTAATGTCTGAGATTATAGCAACAGATATAGACAATATTCATTAAAAACATGGATTGGTTATTGCAAAACTTAATAAAATAAATAATTCCTCTGGCAGGTAATTGAAAGACTGACTGCGACACTTCAATCATGTAATCATGCAAACACACTTGTCTCACAGTATGAAGTTCCCACATTAAATATTTCCTGCTTACTGCATATCAAAAGTATTCAAAATAAGTGTTTTTGAGTGTTTTAATGTCTTGACCATCATGTCGAACATATATATTGTGTGTGTGTTGTGGATTCATTTTTAGAATCTTTCAATAAAATTAGTATGCAGTTCTATGGGTCTTTTGCACATGCAAAACAAATTTGTAATGACTGACCAACTTTGTCTCTAATCTAAGTTAACATTATTTTCCAGTACTGTTAGATTTGTTTACTTGAGCAGTTTTGTAAGCTATAGAGTCTTGTAAGATGATATTTTTTATGGTGTGCACACAAGTTAATAACCTGTATGATCTTTGTTTCATCTCTCTCCTTATTTCCTGTCTTCTTTTTAGATAATAAAATATCTATGAATACTTTTAAATACTGGTCATTGTGTCCTTTATTCTTAACAGTTTTTTGTTGATATTAAAATCATCCCATGCCAAATGAATTAATGATTTAGACAGATAAATGATGATACATCCAATAAGAGGTTGGCATAATGATTTCTCCTCTTTATACTACCTATAGAGCAGTTTCTACATATAGCACACATACTCTAAAGTTCACTTGAAACCAATAGGCTTATGTCTGCCTGATGATTTGTATTATCAGCATTGTTGACTTGGAAAAAACAATCCGAAGCATTACTTTAAGACTTTATAAGCCCTTTGTCAAAACTGCTGAAGAAATAATACTTAAAAGTACTCAGCTATCCAAATACAGAGATGGTGTAGCACACACAGCAACGCAACACATGCATATTATGTACAACACGTAGTTGAGCTGACATTAATCATGTGTATACTGCAATAGGTATGTATGTATGTGTGATATTTGATGCTGACGAGAAATAATTTTAATTCTAATTTGAGTGCATAACTCACTTTCATCCTTACAGATGTTACACAAATCATCTAACAACATTATTTTATATGACTTAGCTACAACCATTGTCAGATTTTAGCAGACAGCCGACATCAGCTAAAGGTGCTGCTGCTCTGCCAATGTGCTGCTTTCACTATGTGGGCTGTGTAAACACTGTGCCAGAGAGAGGCTCCAAGACTCTTAGCACGGAGTACATGACCAAGTGATATAATCAGAGTAATCTGCTGCAATAAACCAGAGACGTTAAGAAAACAGATACCTCACTGAAGAGACATTTCCTATATGTGTCACATGGGTTTAGCCAGATACTTTTGCTCCGGAGTTACCAAAGTAAATGTCTGCAACACAGATATCTCTTATCTCTGGTGCTGGATCATCTGTCAGTCTGGTTTCACCAAAGATGATCTATAACAACTCAACAAAAACCTAAGTGGCTCTGAGAAAATGTTGGTCTGCATTATTGCAACATCTGAGTTGGCCATGATAATGTAGCAGCATAGATGTGCCATCTATGTTATTCAGTGACATTGCTTGTATTTAGCGCCACTGGTGGCCGTCATGAGGTGGGCCGGTCACTGGTCCACTTCCAGGCCCAAGGTTGTTTGACCCGAAAGTGCGACTGCTTGCGTGCTGCTCCGTGTTCCCCTTACGTGCTGTGGTGTATGTTTCCCTTGGTAAACGCCAGCGGTGGCTGGAGTCCTCTCTCCCTCCCTCCTCCTGTGCAAGTGGGTGTGTGTGTGTCCATGTTTGGCCATGAACAAGAGTAACTGCAATCAGCTTATTATGGTCGCTGCTGCTTTCTTCAACTGCTGCTTTGTGGCGCTGCTTGTTTTTTTTTTTTCCGCTCCGCTTTGCTCTGTTCTGTGTAATGCATTGCGTCCACAACTGCCTGGCTTCGGCGGCTCACACTGTGCCCCAGAGCAGCCCTACCAAAGATGCTTATCACAACCCTGTATTTTAACCAGGGCCTGGCCCCCATGTGTGCATGATGAATGAGCGTATTAAAGTGTGTTAGATTATTGTAATTTTTATTTTGGATTGATTACTCACTCAAATTCTCAAATTTTGTTTTGTTTTGTTTATCTTTCTTTTCTTACTACTGTATGTTTTAAAAGCGGGCAGTTAATTATATTGGTTGTGTTAGGTTCGTTATTTGCCCAACAGTTATAATTTTGTTAACCCCTGAGATGATTTTTTTGATTTGTTGGCTTGTCATTTGCCCACTAATCCTATGTCTCATCGGTGGTGTCCTGGGAAGCAGGGTTTTTTTCCCACAATATTTTTATTTTATTTTCAGTTTTTAACATTTGACATACAGCCTTTACATTCGTATATCTTCATCTAACTTCCATACTGTAAGATCGCTGCATTTACTTAGAGATAGAAGTAAAAACAAAACAAAACATAAGAGTCAGAACAGGATGCTCCTCCTGTTAAAGAAAATAATAATCTATATACAACTGAGTATTGGTTGTAATTAGTGCAAATTAAAACACATACTTAGAAAAACAATATAAATCTTACAAGATTGGAATCTGCATTGTCCACAAAGACTAGTCATCCACTTCTTCTGTGTTTGCCTTCCTTTTTAAGCTACCCATAGACAGTAACAATGAAGCTCATTTTTGCCCCCCATACACCTTTGGGTCCTTCCAGGTCAGTGACCTGCACCTGGTCATTGGCTGTAATTTGACCCAACAACCAGTGCTGTCCTGCTGCTTGCCAGGGGAAATTCATGTATCTCTTCTTCCTTTGAGATGTCTTGCAAGACACTTTTATATACACAAAATCTCCATTTACTGACCTGGTGAATTCCAATATTGATGACAAGGGGTCAACTTCCAATGTAAAACGTAAATGTTTCATCCTTCTTCTCCTTTTATTATCAGGCAATATTCAGCCTAACCCAAGAATCTGAGTACCCCTGATGACTTCAGAGCCAGATCAGTTCTGGGCATCTTACATCTAAATGTCCGGAGCATGCTGCCTAAAATTTATTTAATTAAGATCTGGGTGCAGACAACTGAAACCGATATTCTTGTGTTGTCCGAAACTTGGTTAAATAAATCAGTCTCAGATCAGGATATCTTTATAAATGGTTACAATGTATTCCGCTGTGATCGTCCCAGGAAAGGTGGAGGTGTAGCCATTGTCAAGTGAGTTGACTCATCGGAGCCTGGGATGGGGAAGGTCCAGCGGGCAGGGAGTATAAGATACACTGCACAACAAAGATCGTGGTTATCCTCGTCAGCCAGCGCCCGGGTTCGAGACATGCTGGACGACTAACCACATCAGAGCATCGAATCTTTGGACTTAGACTTATAACTACAGAGACGGGACAGACAAACAGCCCAACATCGCAAGAGAAGAGTCCAACGATCTACAGCCGGCAGAAGGGAGCCGTGCCAAGGAGGATTAACCACCCCCGACCAGCTGTGGGTCTTGACTGGGCCAACAAGGATTCTTTTCGCGTTCATCCTGCCAATAAAAGTCTGTGGACATTGGGGACTTTCTGGACAAAGCCAGGAACTTTCGACAGAATCCAGCAGTTTTGGCAGTTGTGAAAGGATTGGATCGACTGGCCATCGCTTCACCCTTTCCCTCCTCTCTCCAAATTGGACCAACCTCAACAACTCAGCAACAGCCTTTGTATCAGGTTTTTAAATTTATTAGTATAAGGATAGTGATTTTAGGGAATAGGATTGATCATATTTGAATGAATTAAGCTGTATGCTCGCCCTTGCTAAACTTTGCAATAAATATATCTACTGCAGTTAAAGTTTAAGTTGTGGACCTCAAATTTATAGCATCTCCTAAGGTCGTAATTATCAGGTATAGTGTGTTTAACATCTTAAAGGTTCTAACAGGTTACTCTAGCCCAAAGAAATTAACAGACCCTTGGGGTTTACTGTCCGGGCCACTAAAAACTATCCTAGCAACCATACCAAGTGCACAGATCAATGACAGGGGAGCTGCCATGAACGTACGCGGCTAGTGTAGTATGTGGCCGACAGGGGTATTCGGTCAGGTGCTATACTTGAGTGAGCAGGGTAGACGTGTGGATGAAGGCAGTTAGAAGCTAGGCGAATCTCCTCGCCACTAGCTTAAACAGTCCTCTAAACTGTCCTGAGAGGGGCTTGAGAATGGGACCCGTTAGTTGGAGAAATTTGATATCAAAATTAACGGTGAAGCTTGGTTTTTATTACACAAACAAATCACGTTTTTCTCTCAGAGCTCGGAAGCTTCTAATATCAGCCAGTTTCCTGCCTGTTCTTGATTATGGCGATGTTGTATATATGTCTGTGTTAACCAGCTGCCTTCTTCTCCTGACTCCTGTGTATCACTGTGTTCTACGGTTCATCACTGGTTGTTGCCGCCTCACCCACTGTGAACTATATACAGAAGCTAGCATGCCTTCCATGGAGATGAGACGCTACACACACTGGATGACTCTAGTGTATAAGGCTCTTCTTGGCTTAACCAACCACTTTTTTATGCACTTTCCTTCGGAGAACCGAAAGCTGTTATGCACTACACTCAAATGATGTTCTGCATCTTGTTGCTCCTCGAGTCAGAACTGAGACAGGCAAAAAAGCATTCAGTTTCTCTGCCCTGTCTGCTTGGAATGTCCTCCAATCTGAACTTAAAATTGCAGAACTTCTTCCTCTGGAAGCATTCCGCTCTATCTTAAAAAAAAAGACAATGGAAATCTTTTGAACAGTGCCTATGCTCTTAAATTGTTAATGTATCCATAACTGTGTGTTATTGTTGTTTGTCTGTTTTTTGACCACTATGACGTGCGCTGCTGCCTTTCTTGGCCAGGTCACCCTTGTGAAAGAGGTCTTGATCTCAATGAGTTTTTACCTGGTTAAATAAAGGTTATAAATAAAAATCCAAGTCCTTAATGTAGTTGATGAAAGTGCTCCATATGTCCTCAAATACATGCCGTTTAGCCTTTAATATCTAAGTTATTCTCTCTAATGAGGGCTTGCTAACATCTGTCTTATCCATTCAGTAGTACTTGGTCTATAAATCTTTTCCACAATAATACAACACGTTTCTTAGAATAAAGCAAGCTGAGGTCTATAAAAGCCCGCTCATTCCTACTATAGTTATATAGTTTCTCTGGATATAAGCCCAACAAAAAGAGTTTAGGGTCCAGTAAGATTTGTTTTGAAAAAATCTTCTTGACTATAGCCCCACCTCTTCCCAGAATATTTTAATCTTTCTGCATTGCTAAATGCAGTGAAACAAAGTACCTCTGGATTCCTTACATATTGTGCATACATCTGGTACATTTTTATTATATCTATTTAAATCTATCGGTGTCACATATGTCTGCATTAACCATTTGTACTGTATAAGTGTTACGGCTGTCGCCATTTCGCCCTGCGCATGTGTGGGTGTGCAGTGTTTTCCCATAGGTAAATGCAGGTGTGCGGTTCCCGGTCCCTGGTTGGCCCCATCTGGAGGAGGCGGGGACAACATGTCCGTGGCTGTGCAGGGCCAGGATTGGTGCGGCATCATTTCCGCGCCGCCAATGAGAGGGCCCCCGCAGCAGCATCACCGGGATTTAAAACGCAGCCGCCTGAGCATCGTGGCGGCTTATTTGTGTGTGGTGGTGATGAGCTCGCCTCGTTCATTCTGGTTACACTTGTATTTTGAAATTGGTGAGGATTTTGGTAATTTTGGTTTGAGACTGGGCAGGGATTAGTTTACTGGTAGTACTGATCACTCCCGAGAGTATTTCTTCTGTTAGAGACATTAGTTTAGGGGTGCTATTTGGATGTGTGTTTTGTTATTTGGTATTAGCGTTAGATAGTGAGGCTTTTCTTTTTCGTTTTGGTTCTTGTTAGAAAATAATAGGCTCTGTTGGAGTTCTCCTTTTGTTATATTTGTTTGTTCTTTTTACAGCACCCGCTCACCCTTCGTTCCCCTTTTTGCCTCACCTCCTTTTGTTAAAAAACAATCTGAACTTTCATTTAATAAACTACTTTTGTTTAATAACCTTTAAAATCTGTTTTTTATGTTACTTCTTTCATACCCTTTTATATGGCCGTAACATAAATGGGGGCTCGTCCGGGATCTGAATTTAAATACCCGAGAAACGAAAGGTAAATATTATTAGAAATTTTCAGATTGTTTTGTGTTAGTGGTTTTGTGTTTGTTAAACATGGCAACATTTAGTATGGAGGCGTTTTTGACCAACCCATCGCTCGAGCAAATTGACAAGTGTAGGAAGAGTGATTTGGCCCTGATTGCGCTTCACTTTGGTCTCCCTTACTCGAGCCAACTAGTCAAAAAGGAGCTAAAGGCTCTAGTTGTCGGGAAGTTGGTGGAAAGGGGAGTCCTGGTGGCACCAGAGACGGCTGAAGGTGCTGTGTCTGAGGAGGGCGCCCTCAGTGACGAGGGTGACCCAAAGCCTGAGGTTGAGCCTCAGGGTGTGGTGGCTGCTGGAGGAGGAGAGACAGAGGCAGGTGCGTGGCTGAAGACGCCGTACAGCCTGCCCCGCTATGATCCTCTCTCCTCGGTTAGCTCAGGGTGTTGAGACGAGGCAAAGGTGAAAGTCCGCATTGCCCGTCTCCAACTAGAGGCCCAGGACCGACAAGCACAAGCACAGCTGCAATACCAGCTAGAAATAAAAAAGCTGGAAATTGAGGCTGACAAAGCTGTGAGGCTGCGTCATCTGGAGCTGGAGGTGCTGCGT
Source organism: Larimichthys crocea (assembly GCF_000972845.2). Taxonomy (NCBI): domain Eukaryota; kingdom Metazoa; phylum Chordata; class Actinopteri; family Sciaenidae; genus Larimichthys; species Larimichthys crocea. The sequence goes on from NC_040021.1 coordinate 21,303,297, forward strand.
GACTCTGCCGGTGCTGTTCCAGGTACGCTCCCTCCCTCCACCAGTCTACCAAGGCAATTCGACATTAGTAAACACATTGCTCTAGTGCCTCTTTTTCGAGAAACCGAAGTCGACAGCTATTTTAGTGCATTTGAGCGGATAGCCTCTACGCTGCAGTGGCCCGTTGATGTGTGGCCACTGTTGCTACAATGTAAATTACATGGCAAGGCGCAGGAGGTTATGTCAGTGCTTTCCTTAGAGGAGAGCTTAAATTATGAATCCGTAAAGTCTGCCATACTAAGAGCGTATGAGTTGGTCCCTGAAGCCTACCGCCAGCGATTCAGAAATCTTCAGAAAGCTGAACAGAGCACATTCGTAGAGTTTGCCTGTGAGAAGGGCACGCTATTTGATAAATGGATTGCCGCCTGTAAAGCTAATGACTTTGCTTCATTACGTGAGTTAATGTTACTAGAGGAGTTTAAAAAGTGCCTGCCTGAGCGCATCGTAACATACTTAAATGAACAGAAAGTAATCTCGTTATCCTCCGGGGCTGTACTAGCAGAAGAGTTTGTAATAACTCATACGGCAGTATTCCCGTCGGTCCCTGTGGAGCATCCTAACTGTGCACCAACACGGCCAAATGGTGTGCCAAAGGTGCAGAGTCCTAGGAAAGAGGACTGTGAGTGTTTCTAGTGTCACCAATCGGGACACATAATTGCTAACTGTTTATTGTTGAAGCGTAAGGAGCAACTGCAGTCCCAAGGTGAGCCGCAAACCCAAGGTGTCGGCTTGATACAGACCGTGTTGGACACCAGCACTGAGGAGGTTTGCGTTAAGAGTGGTGACGATGGCTTTAAACCGTTCATTTTTGACGGCTTAGTGTCACTCACAGGTGAACCTGCAAACCAGCGCTTGATGCGCATTTTAAGAGATACTGGTGCTTCCCGATCTATAATCCTTTCCTCTGTGCTACCGTTTTCGAAGCAGTCCGCATGTGGGTATGGCACGGTGTTACGCAGCGTTGATATGGGTCGCACACCCAGAGCTGTACACCGTGTCCACGTAGCCAGTAAACTGGTAACTGGCTTCTTTCCCATTGCTGTGTGCCCTGAATTACCTATTAAAGATGTGGTGTTTTTAATGGGAAATGACGTGGCAGGAGAGAAGGTAACTCCTACGTTAGAATTGGAGTCCTCAGATCGTGAGACACAGACAGGGAGAGGCGAGGATAATGATTCCGCTTGTTGTGACAATGTATTGTTCAGAATCATGTTGCCCCAGTGTACCGTAATAGGTTGTTTTGTGTTAGCTCTAATTCTTCTGGCGTGGGTAATGTTGAGGGTGGTAGAGGCCCAGGCATACTAATAGGCCGGGCTGAGTTAAACGGCTAACTGACTTCCTTATGTTTTTGTTGGCACCTCCAGCCTCTGCCATCGGTAGTTCCTTTTGTGAGTTGTCTGTCTGTGTGGGTCGCTTCGTGCGCTTTTTGTTTAGATGATACCTGACCTACACGTTGACATGTCTGTCAATAACCAAGTTTAGAAAATGATGACAAGTGTTGTCTCGTTTCCGGTGTGGAAAAAAGAAAAAGAAAGTGTGATTTCGTGTGTAACAAAAAAAAGTATATATTTTTTTGTCTTAAGGGGAGGGGTGTTACGGCTGTCGTCGTTTCGCCCTGCGCATATGTGGGTGTGCAGTGTTTTCTCATAGGTAAATGCAGGTGTGCGGTTCCCGGTCCCTGGTTGGCCCCATCTGGAGGAGGCGGGGACAACGTGTCCGATTGGTGTGGCATCATTTCCGCGCCGCCCAAGCATCGTGGCGGCTTATTTGTGTGTGGTGGTGATGAACTCGCCTCGTTCATTCTGGTTACACTTGTATTTCGAAATTGGTGAGGATTTTGGTAATTTTGGTTTGAGACTGGGCAGGGATTAGTTTACTGGTAGTACTGATCACTCCCGAGAGTATTTCTTCTGTTAGAGACATTAGTTTAGGGGTGCTGTTTGGATGTGTGTTTTGTTATTTGGTATTAGCGTTAGATAGTGAGGCTTTTCTTTTTCATTTTGGTTCTTGTTAGAAAATAATAGGCTCTGTTAGAGTTCTCCTTTTGTTATATTTGTTTGTTCTTTTTACAGCACCCGCTCGCCCTTCGTTCCCCTTTTTGCCTCACCTCCTTTTGTTAAAAAACAATCTGAACTTTCATTTAATAAACTACTTTTGTTTAATAACCTTTAAAATCTGTTTTTTATGTTACTTCTTTCATACCCTTTTATATGGCCGTAACATAAATGGGGGCTCGTCCGGGATCTGAATTTAAATACCCGAGAAACGAAAGGTAAATATTATTAGAAATTTTCAGATTGTTTTGTGTTAGTGGTTTTGTGTTTGTTAAACATGGCAACATTTAGTATGGAGGCGTTTTTGACCAACCCATCGCTCGAGCAAATTGACAAGTGTAGGAAGAGTGATTTGGCCCTGATTGCGCTTCACTTTGGTCTCCCTTACTCGAGCCAACTAGTCAAAAAGGAGCTAAAGGCTCTAGTTGTCGGGAAGTTGGTGGAAAGGGGAGTCCTGGTGGCACCAGAGACGGCTGAAGGTGCTGTGTCTGAGGAGGGCGCCCTCAGTGACGAGGGTGACCCAAAGCCTGAGGTTGAGCCTCAGGGTGTGGTGGCTGCTGGAGGAGGAGAGACAGAGGCAGGTGCGTGGCTGAAGACGCCGTACAGCCTGCCCCGCTATGATCCTCTCTCCTCGGTTAGCTCAGGGTGTTGAGACGAGGCAAAGGTGAAAGTCCGCATTGCCCGTCTCCAACTAGAGGCCCAGGACCGACAAGCACAAGCACAGCTGCAATACCAGCTAGAAATAAAAAAGCTGGAAATTGAGGCTGACAAAGCTGTGAGGCTGCGTCATCTGGAGCTGGAGGTGCTGCGTGACTCTGCCGGTGCTGTTCCAGGTACGCTCCCTCCCTCCACCAGTCTACCAAGGCAATTCGACATTAGTAAACACATTGCTCTAGTGCCTCTTTTTCGAGAAACCGAAGTCGACAGCTATTTTAGTGCATTTGAGCGGATAGCCTCTACGCTGCAGTGGCCCGTTGATGTGTGGCCACTGTTGCTACAATGTAAATTACATGGCAAGGCGCAGGAGGTTATGTCAGTGCTTTCCTTAGAGGAGAGCTTAAATTATGAATCCGTAAAGTCTGCCATACTAAGAGCGAATGAGTTGGTCCCTGAAGCCTACCGCCAGCGATTCAGAAATCTTCAGAAAGCTGAACAGAGCACATTCGTAGAGTTTGCCTGTTAGAAGGGCACGCTATTTGATAAATGGATTGCCGCCTGTAAAGCTAATGACTTTGCTTCATTACGTGAGTTAATGTTACTAGAGGAGTTTAAAAAGTGCCTGCCTGAGCGCATCGTAACGTACTTAAATGAACAGAAAGTAATCTCGTTATCCTCCGGGGCTGTACTAGCAGAAGAGTTTGTAATAACTCATACGGCAGTATTCCCGTCGGTCCCTGTGGAGCATCCTAACTGTGCACCAACACGGCCAAATGGTGTGCCAAAGGTGCAGAGTCCTAGGAAAGAGGACTGTGAGTGTTTCTAGTGTCACCAATCGGGACACATAATTGCTAACTGTTTATTGTTGAAGCGTAAGGAGCAACTGCAGTCCCAAGGTGAGCCGCAAACCCAAGGTGTCGGCTTGATACAGACCGTGTTGGACACCAGCACTGAGGAGGTTTGCGTTAAGAGTGGTGACGATGGCTTTAAACCGTTCATTTTTGACGGCTTAGTGTCACTCACAGGTGAACCTGCAAACCAGCGCTTGATGCGCATTTTAAGAGATACTGGTGCTTCCCGATCTATAATCCTTTCCTCTGTGCTACCGTTTTCGAAGCAGTCCGCATGTGGGTATGGCACGGTGTTACGCAGCGTTGATATGGGTCGCACACCCAGAGCTGTACACCGTGTCCACGTAGCCAGTAAACTGGTAACTGGCTTCTTTCCCATTGCTGTGTGCCCTGAATTACCTATTAAAGATGTGGTGTTTTTAATGGGAAATGACGTGGCAGGAGAGAAGGTAACTCCTGCGTTAGAATTGGAGTCCTCAGATCGTGAGACACAGACAGGGAGAGGCGAGGATAATGATTCCGCTCGTTGTGACAATGTATTGTTCAGAATCATGTTGCCCCAGCGTACCGTAATAGGTTGTTTTGTGTTAGCTCTAATTCTTCTGGCGTGGGTAATGTTGAGGGTGGTAGAGGCCCAGGCATACTAATAGGCCGGGCTGAGTTAAACGGCTACCTGACTTCCTTATGTTTTTGTTGGCACCTCCAGCCTCTGCCATCGGTAGTTCCTTTTGTGAGTTGTCTGTCTGTGTGGGTCGCTTCGTGCGCTTTTTGTTTAGATGATACCTGACCTACACGTTGACATGTCTGTCAATAACCAAGTTTAGAAAATGATGACAAGTGTTGTCTCGTTTCCGGTGTGGAAAAAAGAAAAAGAAAGTGTGATTTCGTGTGTAACAAAAAAAAGTATATATTTTTTTGTCTTAAGGGGAGGGGTGTTACGGCTGTCGTCGTTTCGCCCTGCGCATATGTGGGTGTGCAGTGTTTTCTCATAGGTAAATGCAGGTGTGCGGTTCCCGGTCCCTGGTTGGCCCCATCTGGAGGAGGCGGGGACAACGTGTCCGATTGGTGTGGCATCATTTCCGCGCCGCCCAAGCATCGTGGCGGCTTATTTGTGTGTGGTGGTGATGAACTCGCCTCGTTCATTCTGGTTACACTTGTATTTCGAAATTGGTGAGGATTTTGGTAATTTTGGTTTGAGACTGGGCAGGGATTAGTTTACTGGTAGTACTGATCACTCCCGAGAGTATTTCTTCTGTTAGAGACATTAGTTTAGGGGTGCTGTTTGGATGTGTGTTTTGTTATTTGGTATTAGCGTTAGATAGTGAGGCTTTTCTTTTTCATTTTGGTTCTTGTTAGAAAATAATAGGCTCTGTTAGAGTTCTCCTTTTGTTATATTTGTTTGTTCTTTTTACAGCACCCGCTCGCCCTTCGTTCCCCTTTTTGCCTCACCTCCTTTTGTTAAAAAACAATCTGAACTTTCATTTAATAAACTACTTTTGTTTAATAACCTTTAAAATCTGTTTTTTATGTTACTTCTTTCATACCCTTTTATATGGCCGTAACATAAATGGGGGCTCGTCCGGGATCTGAATTTAAATACCCGAGAAACGAAAGGTAAATATTATTAGAAATTTTCAGATTGTTTTGTGTTAGTGGTTTTGTGTTTGTTAAACATGGCAACATTTAGTATGGAGGCGTTTTTGACCAACCCATCGCTCGAGCAAATTGACAAGTGTAGGAAGAGTGATTTGGCCCTGATTGCGCTTCACTTTGGTCTCCCTTACTCGAGCCAACTAGTCAAAAAGGAGCTAAAGGCTCTAGTTGTCGGGAAGTTGGTGGAAAGGGGAGTCCTGGTGGCACCAGAGACGGCTGAAGGTGCTGTGTCTGAGGAGGGCGCCCTCAGTGACGAGGGTGACCCAAAGCCTGAGGTTGAGCCTCAGGGTGTGGTGGCTGCTGGAGGAGGAGAGACAGAGGCAGGTGCAGTTCGCGCTCCTTTTGTTATATTTGTTGTCTTTTTTACAGCACCCGCTCGCCCTTCGTTCCCTTTTGCCTCACTCCTTTGTTAAAAACAATCTGGAACTTTCATTATAAACTACTTTTGTTAATAACCTTTAAAATCTGGTTTTATGTTACTTCTTTCATACCCTTTCATATGGTCTAACCATAAGTTTCAGATGTGATTTATGGACATTGTGAGCCTAGGCTGCTTTCCAATCCCCATCCGAAACTTCTAATTGCAAGTCTTCCATGTATTTAACTTATACTGTGCATTTTCTGATGAATAAGATGTCAGCAAACTGTAAACTTATGATGACTTGTAGAGGTCTAGTAAGTAAATTATTTTGAAGCTTCTAAGCTGAAGGTACTTTTAAAATTTTTTTCCTGTTGAGGCCAAATTAAAGCTTAACTCCTCAAAAGACAACATAATACCTGCATCTGTCAAGTAAAGGTGGACCATTTTAGTCCCTTGGAGTGCCACAGTTAAATGCTGCATCCGCTCTCCCTGGCGGATACCCCATACTGGACTATATTGAGATAATGTATGCTTGTTCCTTTAAGTATTTTGAAACGTCATACCACATCTTTAACATATTTTACTAGTGGGTTTTTAGTTGTTTCTTTAGTTCCTTTTTTACTGTGTCTGAGTATATATATAGAACATAGATAGACTAGAACATAACAGACCTCAGCTTCTCAGTAATACCACATTAATTCTGGACACTTTAAGCCCTCTCTTGCATGCCGTATTCAAAACAGGGCTCAGATACTGAGGTGTCAGTGAGCAGATTTATTTTGAGACAAAACCCTCTCGACAGAGTTCCGTTTCCGTCCGTTTTCTTCCGCTTACCGAGATCGGGTCGCGGGGGCAGCAGCTTCAGCAGGGAAGCCCAGACTTCCCTCTCCCAGCCATTCTGCCAACTCTCCCAGGGGGACCCCAAGGCGTTCCCGAGCCAGCCGAGAGAGAATAGTCCCTCCAGCGTGTCCTGGGTCTTCCCCGGGGCCGCCTCCCGGAGGGACGTGCCCGGAACATCTCACCAGGGAGACGTCCAGGAGGCATCCTCACGAGATCCCGAGCCACCTTAGCTGGTTCCTCTCGATGCGGAGGAGCAGCGGTTCTACTCTGAGCTCCTCGCGGATGGCGAGCTTCTCACCCTATCTCTAAGGGAGAGCCCAGCCACCCTGCGAAGGAAGCTCATTTCGGCCGCTTGTATTCGCGATCTATCTCTTTCGGTCACTACCCAAAGCTCGTGACCATAGGTGAGGGTAGAACGTAGATCGACTGGTAAATCGAGAGCTTCGCCTTTCGGCCAGCTCCTTCTTCACCACGACGGAACCGGTGCAGAGTCCGATCACTGCAGAAGCCGCACCGATCCGCCGGTCGATCTCCCGCTCCATCCTTCCCTCACTGTGAACAAGACCCCGAGATACTTGAACTCCTCCACTTGAGGCAGGATCTCATCCCGACCCCGGAGACTGAACTCCACCTTTTCCGGCTGAGAACCAGGCCTCGGATTTAGAGGTGCTGATTCTCATCCCAGCCGCTTCGCACTCGGCTGCAACCGCTCCAGAGAGAGCTGAAGGTCACGATCCGATAAGCCAACAGGACCAGATCGTCCGCAAAGCAGCGACCTAATCCTGAGGCCACCGAATCGCAGCCCCCCGACCCCGGGCTGCGCCAGAAATCCTGTCCATAAAAGTTTGAACAGAACCGGTGACAAAGGGCAGCCCTGGCGGAGTCCAACTCCCACGGAAACAGGTCCGACTTGCTGCCGGCAATGCGGACCAAGCTCTGGCACCGAGAGTACAGAGACCGGATAGCCCGTATCAATGGTCCGGAACCCCATACTCTCGAGCACCCCCCACAGGCCCCCCCGAGGGACACGGTCAACGCCTCTCCAGGTCCACAAAACACATGTAGACTGGTTGGGCGAACTCCCATGCACCCTCCAGGACCGCGCTAAGGGAATAGAGCTGGTCCACAGTTCCACGGCCAGGACGAAAACCACACTGCTCCCTGGACCAGGTTCGACAATCTTGCGGACCCTCCTCTCCAGACACCCCGAAAAGACCTTCCCGGGAAGGCTGAGGATGTGATCCCCTATAGTTGGAGCACATCCTCGTCCCCCTTTTTAAGAGGGGAACCACACCCGGTCGCCCATCCAGAGGCACTGCCCCCGATGTCCACGCGATGTTGCAGAACGTGTCAACCAAGACAGCCCCACAACATCCAGAGCCTTGAGGAACTCCGGGCGGACCTCATCCACCCCCGGGGCCTTGCCACCGAGGAGTTTTTTGACTACCCACGACCTCAGCCCCAGAGATGGGCGTAGACCACCACGGGGGTCCCCAGACTCTGCCTCCTCAAGGAAGACGTGCTGGTGGATTGAGGAGGTCCTCGAAGTATTCCCTCCACGACCCAAGACGTCCCCAGCCGAGGTCAGCAGCACACCATCCCACTGAACACAGTGTTATAGTGGCACTGCTTCCCCCGCCTAAGCCGCCGGATGGTGGTCCAGAACCCCTCGAAGCCGTTCGAAAGTCGCTCCCATGGCCTCACCGAACTCCTCCCATGCCCGAGTTTTTGCCTCTGCAACCGCCGAGGCCGCATTCCGCTTGGCATGTCGATACCCTTCAGCTGCTTCAGGACTCCCACAGGCCAGAAAGGTTCGGTAGCCTCCTTCTTCAGCTTGACGGCATCCCTCACCGCCGGTGTCCACCAGCGGTTCGGGGGCCACCGCCACGACAGGCAACCGACCACCCTTTAAGGCCACAGCTCCGGTCGGTGATCTCTCACAGAGAATCTCCGAGCAGACAGAACGTTCCCAGCAAACCCGCACAGAACGTTTGGGCCTGCCAGGTCTGACCGCCATCCTCCCCCACCATCGGAGCCAACTCACCACCAGGTGGTGACAGTTGACAGCTCCGCCCCTCTCTTCACCCGAGTGTCCAAACATATGGCCACAAGTCCGACGACACGACCACAAAGTCGATCATCGAACTACGGCAAGGGCGTCCTGGTGCCAAGTGCACATGTGGACACCCTTATGCTTGAACATGGTGTTCGTTATGGACAATCCATGACGAGCACAGAAGTCCAATAACAGAACACCACTCGGGTTCAGATCAGGGGGGCCGTTCCTCCCAATCACGCCCCTCCAGGTCTCACTGTCGCGACACGTGAGCATTGAAGTCCCCCAGGAGGACGAGGGAGTCCCCAGAGGGAGCGCTCCCAGCACCCCTCAAAGACTCCAAAAAGGGTGGGTACTCTGAACTGCCATTCGGTGCATAAGCACAGATGACAGTCAGGACCCGTCCCCCACCCGAAGGCGAAGGAGGCTACCCTCTCGGGACCGCCGGCCGGGGGAAACAAGCAGTCCCACCCCCGCTCTGCGCCTCTCACCGGGGGCAACTCCAGAGTGGTAGAGCGTCCAGCCCCTCTCAAGGAACTGGTTCCGGAACCCACTGTGCGTCGAGGCGAGCCCGACTATATCTAGCCGGTACCTCTCAACCTCGTGCACCAGCTCAGGCTCTTCCCGCCAGAGAGGTGACGTCAACGTCCCCAGAGCCAGCTTCTGCAACCGGGGGTCGGACCGCCAGGGTCCCCCTCCGACTGCGGCCCATCTCTCTTGCACCGCTCCCCCCTGAGACCCCTCCCATGGGTGGTGGGCCCATGGGAAGGGGCATGTCGCCTTTTCGGGCTGTGCCCGCCGGGCCCCCATGGGTAAGGACCCGACCACCAGGCGCTCGCCAACGAGCCCCCCCCCAGGCTGGCTCCAGGGGGGGGCCCCGGTGACCCGCGTCCGGCAAGGAAACTTGGTCCATCAGTTTCATTTCATCAGGGGATGTTTGAGCTGCACTTTGTCTGGACCCTCACCTAGGACCTGTTTGCCTTGGGTGACCCTACCAGGGGCATAAAGCCCCCGACAACATAGCTCCTAGGGTCATTGGAACACGCAAACCCCTCCACCACGGTAAGGTGGCAGCTCCAGGAGGGATGCTACAAACTGGTTTATGAAAAATTTATCAAAATCAAAATCACTCACAAGGAGGAAAATCAAAGGCTGCAAAACATTAACTGAAATCTCTC
>NC_040021.1:21312999-21338535 GCF_000972845.2 Larimichthys crocea
AAGGGAGGCTGAAAAAACAATTGAACTAAGCATTATGAAACAAAAGCTGGACTAAGAAAATTACAACAAAAAAATCACTCTTTCGAGGAGGAAACAAAAACTCATGAGCAAAATGCTTAGACTATGGCAAGACTTGGAACTAGCTTTGGTGCACGATCAGAAGACGAAACACTTTGGCACAGGACAAAGGGAGACGCAGACAAGATATACACAGGGTAATGGGGAACAGGTGGAAACAATTAGGGCGGGGAAGACAATCAGACTGGTGACACACGAGGAAGGGCAAGTGACCTAAAACGAGAGGGCAGGTAAATTTCAAAATAAAACAGGAAATGACGAGACAGAACAAAAACCCAGCTTGACCTCAGCGCAATGTGACAGTGCCCCTCCCTCTAAGGCCCAGGCTGAACCACTGCAGGCCTGATAATCTTGGTGATGGGGAACGGCCCCAGTTTTTTGGAGAGGGCTTTGAGGTGGAGGTTCTTGGCTGAGAGCCACACCCCTCTGGCCCGGCTGGTACGCCGGAGCGGGTCGTCTTCTCTCTTCTTTTGACCCGGTCTCCTTGGCGGATGAGGAGCTGCTGGACGGCTGCCCAGACACATCGGCAATGGTGGATCAAGGCGTGGGCGGAGGGCATAGACACTTCAGGCTCTTGGTCCGCGAAGACAGGAGGCTCGTAATTAGCTGCAACAATATTTTCCAATTTTGGCAAATTCTGTACTCCCAAATATTTAAACTGATCTACAACATTAAACTAAATTATGCTTAGAATTTAATTCTTTCTTTCATTTGAGTTGAATAGTAATATAGACGATTTTGTGTTATTCACCTTATATCCCAAAATATTACCAAATGTTTTGATTAGCTGTAACACAGCTAGTATTGATTTGTTTGAATTTGATATGAATAGAATAACATCATCAGCATATAAGGATATTCTATGTTCTGTCGGCCCCACTGTTATTCCACAAAATTGATGATGTGAATGTACTCTGATTGCGAGAGGTTCAATTGCTAGTATGAACAATAAAGATAATGATAGATAGATAGAAAGAAAGATAGTGGGCAACCATGTCGGCACCCTTTACTGATTTTTGAAATATTTCTGTTGTCAAGATTTCTGCAGTAGAATTTTTATATAACACACTAACCCATTTTATGAAATTACTTCCAGTTCCAAACCTTTCTCAAACATTAAAAAGACCCTATCAAAGACCTTTTCCGTAGCTAATGATAAAAGTGCTGCATCTGACATTTCTAATATTTTACTCCAACAGTTTACATAATATCTTAAGGTCAGAGTTTAACAAACTTATTGGTCTCATGTTTTCACACTTGTTAGAACATAGGTGTCAAACTCTGACCCACGGGACAAATATGGCCTGCAGTGTAATTATATTTGGCCCGCGAGCTGGCCCACCGGTATTATACAGCGCATGTACCGCTAATACTACAAATCCCAGAATGCTCTGCTCTTGTTTTGGCACATCAATCAGTACAGGACCCATTAACACCCTCTCCTCTGTTGACAGTAGTCATAGCGGCCGCATGCTGCTACTGGCACCGTGCTACCCATCCCAAAAATGGTGAAAAGAAAGGCAGAAAACAGGAGCTTTCTGGACAGGTGGGAGACAGAATATCTGTTTAGATATGTAAAAGACAGATCTGTTTGTCTTGTATGTGGAGCCAACATGGCTATAACTAAAGAATACAACATTAGAAGACACTATGAAACAAAACACCTTAAATTTAAAGAAGGCTGCGTATAAAGAAAAAGGCATACAATTTTTGTTTGAATTTTATTTAAGAAATTAATGCCATTGATGTGTTTTTTGTTTGAACTTGTTTAGGTCCATTTTTTCTAAAATAAATATCAATGTTGGCCTGCGACTTTGTGCGACCCACTGTATATTTGAGCTTGATGCCCCTGTGTTCAGCGCCGGTCCTGGCCACATTTGCGCCCTGGGCGAACCCCCCCCCCCCGAGGCGAACATTTTCTCGTGCGCCCTCACGGCCGCCAGTGCGCCCCTGGATGCGCCATGCGCCCCTGGATGCGTGGCCCCCATCGGTCTGTCCGACGCCCCACTCTGCCTTGTCAACACCCCGCTCCCGGGGCGCCCGCTCCGCTGACTTAATGAGCGGTATCGAAAATTACCGAGGTTTTTTGTTCTGGGGGTTCGTGCGCCCCCCAGGAGAATGCGCCCTGGGCGGCCGCCCACATTGCCCATAGCTAGGACCGGCCCTGCCTGTGTTAGAAGGTTTACCTGGTTTTGGCGATAAAGTAATCAAAGCACTATTCCTAGAGGGTTATATAATATTAAATTTTATTAATTAGTAACATTTTGTTTCACATTTACAGATATAACACCAGCAGTTATGTCCTTAGAGGTTAACGTTTAGTGCCGGGGTTCCCAACCCGCGGACCGGGGTCCGGATCCGGACCGGATCGCCATATCATCCGGACCCGAGATTAATTGTAGAATTTTTTTTTTTTTTTGACAGGCGAGTCTATTTCATGCCGTAACATAACTTTCCCCTATCCAAGCACTGCACTGAGCAAGCATTGGAAGGTACCAACCAATCGTGTGAGAGTCATACTACCCATGTGATTCTAGCCAATGAAATCGCCACCTTGAATTCAGAGTGAGGTGCTACGAGTGAGTCTCTGTACGAGCACAGTCAGATTTTTACTTGGAAGGAGTTGACGTAGAACATACGTGCGGTTCTCACTCAGCCCCCCCCTAATCTGCACCTCACAGACACTGTGATTAGAAAAAAAAAAGTCTTTTGGCTAGGGACTTGTTGGTTCACTTCAAGGAGGATGTTCATAATTACAGAAAGTGTTTTGCACTTCAATATATTATATATATGTTATTTTAGTCCAAATGAGAATATTAATTAATTTGTTGTGTCATTACTCATCATATTGTATCGCTGTATTTAATGCAAACATGTACAGTAGGTATCCACGTCTGATTAGATTAGTACATTTTGTCGTAATCTAAGCAATGAGACAGGTTATTGATAAATACTGTACCAAGTCCAAAGGTTCTTCGCAGTGACACAGTGACTAAGGACACACATCACTGTCCTTGCCTGTATAGAGCTGTTACTCTGTAACTGAAAACCTTTCTCAACAGATTGCTGCTATTATTGCTGAACTAAATATCTTTTGTTCTTTCTTATACATTTTTAATATTGTAGATACTCCAAGAAGCATGGAATCACAGTTGATTGTCAATGGGTCTTATGCTATCGATGACATACATCCCTGCTACGAATCAGATAATACAACATATGTTTTTACAAGTACCCCTTCCATAGTATGTGTATTAGTATATATTTTCCTTGGTTTATTATCTGTTGTCACAATATGTGGTAATCTTCTTGTAATAATCTCTGTCATTTATTTCAAACAGCTCCACATCCCTACTAACTACCTCATTCTGTCTCTGGCTGTGGCTGACCTGCTTGTAGGAGTTTTAGTCTGTCCTTTCAGCATGGCATTCACTGTAACTTCATGTCGGTATAATGAAGATTTATCTTGTAAAATACGAGACAGCTTTGATGTATTACTATGCACATCTTCTATTCTGAACTTAAGCTGTGTTTCCATAGACAGATATTATGCAGTGTGTCAGCCTCTGACATACAGAACTAAAATAAATGTTCACGTTACTGTGATTATGATCCTGGTGAGCTGGGGTATTGCTGTTCTAATTGGAATCGGCATCATAATTGCAGGATTTAGCCATGTTACAGCAACATGTGAAGAAATGTGCACAGTTGATGTTGTAATAGCAAACACTATGGGACCTGTCTTCTCGTTTTACCTCCCAGCAATAATAATGCTCTCTATCTACCTAAAGATTTTCCTTGTTGCTCAGAAACAGGCACGAAGCATCCAGAATGCAAAGTCTGGAGCAACTGTCAGTAAGATGCAGAGAAAGGCCACAAAAACTCTGGCTATAGTTATGGGAGTTTTTCTCTTGTGTTTGACTCCTTACTTTCTTTATATTGTCTTTCAGCCTTTAACTTATAAAACTCCACCAATGCCTGTGATTGAAACACTTAACTGGCTTGCTTTGTCAAATTCAATGTTGAATCCCTTAATATATGCTTTCTTTTACAGCTGGTTCAGGTCAGCTTTTAGAATGATAATTTCTGGAAAAATATTCCAAGGTGACTTTTCTAACTCAAGATTGTTCTGATTATTTAATGCAGTGTTTAAATGTTAACACATTGTCTTTTATTTAGTGTATATATTTTTATTTAGCAAATAAATATAAAGCAACAGCAACATTTTAATGATAGACTGATGCATTTTACTTTTGCTCCTGTCCCTGTACACACTAATTTTTCACAAACAATTTTGGCGATTGTCATCACACATTATCACAAGGGGAAATCAAACTGAAGTGACTAACAAAGGTTTTTATTACTATCAAACTGCAAATTAATTGCATTTTATGAATAATAATAACAGGACGGGAGCACTAACTAGACAGGACAAAAAAATGGGCAGCTTGGAAACTTGACATCTCCATACATGTTTTCATACATTTATCCATACATGTTTATGCACCAAGCACAACTGATGTGAAGGCAGAGTCTGCCTCTCCTCATTTTGTGTTCTGTCAGCATGGAACACTGTCTGCCCATTACATTTTTTTCAATTGCTTTAACACAATTTTGCAAACTAGGCTGGTTTTATCAAAATATTAACACAATTCACCAAACTACACATCCAAACTGCAAAATACCTCATATATCCCGCAAAATGAAGCACTGCAACCAAAATCTTTAGCACAAGATGACACACACTTCATTCGTATTTCAGATTTTTGTCTTAACCAACTACACACGGCATAATGAAAAGCACTCTCATCTTTAGTATGCTTTGCCATAATACTAACATAGTTCAAACTGTAGAGAATTCTTGTCAATCGATTAAAAAAAATTAAGTAATTAATCGCAAAAAAAGCGTTAATTTTTTTTAACGCCTTAATGCTTTAAAATTAATCGACAAAATTAACGCGTTAATTTTGACAAGCACTAATATATATATCTAATTTATTTATTTATTTATTGCAGGAAAAACATGTCACCTGTGGTCTTTTATTGCTTACTTCCTGATTGAAGTGTTAACAATTACATAACCAGGCTTTGGCCAGGTAGCACATATAGTGGCCAATGAGCTCATGTAGTGTCATTTTAAATGGCAGTGTTTTGCAGAGAACTGCATTCAGTACACTTAAAATGTGCCATTTCGAATTGCAAATTGTGTGTGAAGCAGAAAATGTGTTTAAAGTTTTGGAGATTTGAGATAAGGTTTTGCTTCCTGTGTGTCAGTTTAAATATTTGTGCTATTCATGTCATTTCAGTGTGTTAGCAACTGGAAAAACTGTAAGAGCAAGAGTTTGATTCAGGATGTTGTGATAGAGCCATGTATCTGTAAGATGTGGTCACAACATTATTATTTTTACTTCCCTGCAATCAGGCATTAACCAAAAGTAAGCTGGGTAGTGGCCTGGGTCATCTCTGCACTTGTCTTGGCTCTCTTTTCCTGAGGAAGTCATACTGCTTCTGGTGGCTTTTTGTCTAATTGTTATGGCTGGGTTGTTGCAAGATGCTGTGGGCAATTATCATCTTAAGGTCTGCTGCATTTAACCCAATCCCTGTTTCCTTTTCTGATGCTGATCTATGTATTTCTGTCATAAATAACACACGCTTCCTGTCATTTTCTTATGGTTTCTTACATTTTCTTTACCCATTAAACCTAATAGTTTTTCTGTTCTTATATTGAGGGTCTAAGCATAAAGGGTGTTGAATGCTGTGTACATGATGTAAAGCCCTTTGAAACAAATTGTGTTACTGGCAAAAATTCTTTACTTGAAAAATTGATCAATGGATACATAAAGACATATCACTACTCAACGTCTTATGTCCTCTGAGATGGTTGTTACTGCTAGCATGTCTTATTTGTAATGAAAGAAATACTAGTGCAAATAAAGTACCTTCATCTAAATTGCTGCAACCAGGAAGCAGCCCTGTGTATTACTAAGTGTTTTTCTATGGATAACTAATCATCTATAATTATAATAATTATGGGGAAACTTTGTTAAACTTCCATTGTTTCCATTGGAAAGTTCCTGTCATTTAAACATTTAGTTGGCTTGAATTCAATGCATAACCTCTCAGTTCATGCAGGGTTTTACAGTTGATTCATGGCAGCTGATTGGCAGCAGCAAATAATAATTCCTTACAAAATGTATCAAGGTGATTTTGGCAACTCACAGCTCTTTTAAAGTTATTTTCTGAAGATCTCTACATTTTATATTTTAAGATTACACACTGTAACAGTTCATACAGTACAAATATACCGGTTATACGGTATGTATGGCATCCCGTTCAGGAAATTAAACCTTTGAATATATTGAATGAAACTTTGAATATATTGAATGAAATCTGAATATATGGAATGAAACCTTGAATATATTGAATGAAGTCTGAATATATGGAATGAAACCTTGAATATATTTAATGAAACCTTGAATATATTGAATGAACCTTTGAATATGTGGAATGAAACTTTGAATATATTGAATGAAACCTTGAATATATTGAATGAACCTTTGAATATATGGAATGAAACTTTGAATATATTGAATGAAACCTTGAATATATTGAATGAAACTTCACTGACGTCAGACTTCGAGGCAGTGCCTGCAGCCATCTTGTGTAACAGTCTGTAAAAGCGAATGACAATGAGTCAGGCCGCCCGCAATCTAGTTGCAGCAGTATTAAGCAATAAGGACATGATAAATACACTGGCGATGCATGCCAAAATCCTCCCGATACCCCTGCCCAATACCCTGACCATAGTTCTGACGAAGAAGTTGGCTCAATTTTTAACCGTGGCAGGCCTACAACAAGCATAAAGTTTCGCCATAATCTCATTATACATTTGTCTGTCTGTCCGCAGTCCACTGTGTGAGTAACGTGCCCAAAGCTGACAATGTGTTGCGGATCATAAAATACGTTCAATACTAAACTAAATATTCTCCCTGCATTAGTCTATGAATGTGGGTGATTCTTATTGTATCTAAACAATATATGAAGAGCTTCTCTTTCAGTTCATGAAATCCCTGTAGCCGCAGCAGCTTCTCCAGTCCCGTAGAAGTGCCGCGTCAGAGAGCAGTGCCATTACGCATGGCTATTCACTGTGTTTTACTTTCATTAGATCACCTGAAAACTATATCAAGCTAACCATACAGTGTCTTGGGCCCTTTCTTGTGTACGGGTGGAGATTGTACACTGGGTGTTGTGGGGCACTCCTGTGAGGTTGAAGGCATGCTGAGGTTGGCCTGATAAACAGCTGCCTGGCCTGTTTTATGTCTGCCACGATTAAAAAGGGAGTGAACTTCCTTGTCAGGAAAACGGTACTGGTCAGGGGTATCGGCGGTATTTTGCCGATAAGTCCTAGTTACTTGCCTCGAGATCGTGAGTGGACTGACTCGTTGTCACTCACTTTTAGCTATAGAATCCACACGTTATATTCAAAGTTTCTTTCCATATATTCAAGGTTTCATTCAATATATTCAAGGTTTCATTCAATATATTCAAGGTTTCATTCAATATATTCAGACTTCATTCCATATATTCAAGGTTTCATTCAATATATTCAAGGTTTCATTCAGTATATTCAAGGTTTCATTCCATATATTCAAAGGTTTAATTTCCTGAACAGCATGCCATATGTATGCAATGATAATATATAGCCAGACTAGAGTATGGAATCTATATGGACTATAGTATAGCATGCCAGGTTTTGCATTTCCTTAGACCACACCATAAGTGGACCAAACACTGCTATGTTCTGCGTGCAGTATTCATGACCATGTGGCTATCTTAATGAGATTGTATAGTATGTACATAATAAAACAGAATGTCACTTTTAAAGTGCATAACATTGGAATTGATTACACAGCTAATGTAAATTGGTTGTTTTGCTGCTTTTGGTTTGGTTGTTTGGTTGATATTTTGACATAGCTAGGCCATATAACAATATAGGATGCTATGTAAGATAGAAGACAAGACTACCAGACTATTAAAGACGATCAACACTGACACTGACTCTCTGTCATAATAATTATGACATAATTCATATCACTGTTGTTATTACAGAACTTGTAACCTAGCTGGGAACACTTTAGACATAAACATGATATAATTGCCTTGTGACTATTAGATAGTTAGATAGTTTGTTTATACAAAACACCTTTGGGACGAGCAGAGCTCTGTGCACCTCCAGAATACCTCAGGGACCAAAGACTCAACAGTCATTCACACCTCTAATAAGTGAAGGTGTCAGTTTGCATCATTTTATTGCATCAGACAAATTGAGAGTTTAAAACTATAATTGGTTTAGTAAAGAAACTTTTTTTCACAGTTCAATGTCTAATTGCAACAGTAATATCTTTATGTAATATGCAGATCAAAAATGTTTGACACAAATCTACCTGACCGCTGCTCCACGACAGAAGCTTTATAACTGTGGGTCATGAAAATTAGACTTACCAGGTTAAGTTGCCGGTATATGGGCCAGTCACTCCCTTTTGGTGTCTGAGTTGACGCCCCAATGGGTTGTCAGGTATGGAAGCTAATTTAAAGTATCCAAACTTAAAATCAACCTTAAATGTTCCAGCATAAAAGGTAAAGTTACAACAGTTAAAGCCTTCAGTTCATACCACTTATGTCATAAAGTGTCATATCCTATCATAAGTGTTGTTTCTGCACACTTTTAATGGTCATGTTCGGCCAAGTTTTTATAGATGAATTACAGTTTTTTCCAGTTGCTAACACACTGAAATGACATGGATAGCACAAATATTTAAACTGACACACAGGGAGCAAAACCTCATCTCAAATCTCCAAAACTTTAAACACATTTTCTGCTTTACACACATTTTGCAATTTGAAATGGCACTTTTTAAGTTTACTGAACGCGGTTCTCTGCATAAGACACAACCATCTGACATAAAGTCACATGTTTGCGATTTCAAAACATGCGATAAAATAAAATGACACTACATGAGCTCATTGGCCACTATATGTGTCACCTGGCCAAACAGGTGTTATGGAATTGTTAACACTTCAATCAGGAAGTAAGCCATAAAAGACCACAGGTGAGCATTTTCTTTTACAACAACAATGGAAGACATTGCTGAGAGAGGAAGAGAGAGGGTGAGAATGAGAGGGGGAGGAAGACTGAGAGGTAGAGGTAGAGCAGGTGGAGGAGCTTGTGGCCAAAGAAGGCAACTTTCAAATGAAATAAGAGCAACGTTAATTGATCATGTAATCAACCATGGACTGACAATACGAGAGGCTGGACAGAGAGTGCAGCCCAATTTGAGCCGTTTCGCTGTCACCTCTGTAATCCGGACATTTAGACTTTCACACTATGTAGTACACCACATGTCATAATGTATTATTTGGGTGAGACCTGTTTACTTCATGAATGGCTGATGTCATACACTAGCTGTACAAGTTTCCTGTACAGTTTACTCTACTGTGGGGGAAATATCTTTAGGCTGCATTGTCCAAGCCATATATTTTGGGTTTTTTGTTTCTCTAAAGGAGTAAGAGACTCAACCATGGTGCATGAACAGCCCAAACGTTCACTGGGGTATAGGAAGCTGCCATTGTAAACTTAGTTTTGGCAAATAATGAAAGATTTCGAGTGATTCAAAGCCACATCATCCAAGACAACATCATATTCAACAACATTCAACAGGTCAGTCTTTCCACATTGGGTCGCATTCTCAAGTCTCAAGCGAAACCACATCAGAATGAAACAACTTTATAAGTTGCCTTTTGAGAGAAACTCTCAAAGAAACAAAGAGGGGGGGGGGGGGGGGGGGGGCGCTGTGGAGCCGCGGACCAAGATGGCAGCTTAGGGTCCCCCCCCCGGTTCTACTAAAAGTTTGCAAAGTCCTAGTTACTA
This sequence comes from Larimichthys crocea, assembly GCF_000972845.2. NCBI lineage: Eukaryota > Metazoa > Chordata > Actinopteri > Sciaenidae > Larimichthys > Larimichthys crocea. The sequence goes on from NC_040021.1 coordinate 21,323,006, forward strand.
GCGCTTCTAATTACTTCTAAAACATGTCTAAACAAACAACGCTTAAAGATTGTGAGAGCAACTCCAGATCCAGTGGCTCTCAAAAGCCCAAAGCTACCCCGGTAGCCGATGTCGCTGACACGCCGAGCAGCCCACGGAGTGAGCTAGCTGTGGTGCTAAAAGAGCTACAGTCACTCTGCACTACTGTCACCGCGATTAACAGTAAGATAAGCACCCTTGATGGCTTCGGGGCAAAACTCGATAACGTGATGCATAGCTGTGATGAATAGCTCTGTTGACGCTGTGCAAAAGAGTTTTGCGGACCTTCAACAAGACATCATCGCCAATGCTAAGCGGCTCGTGGAGGCCAAAGGGCGCATAGGGGACACCGAAGACGGCCTGCAAAGTGTGAAAACGGAGATGATTGACGCTGCTAAACGCATCACCTATTTGGAGTCCAAGTTGGAGGATCTGGAAAATTGTGCCCGGAGGAAGAACTTAAGGCTGGTAGGGCTCCCCGAAAATGCTGAAAAGACCCAGCCCATGATAGATTACATCCAGCACATGTGGTTGGGACTCGACGGTGCCAAGTCGCTCACCTTGGAAAGAGCGCACCGTACTCTGGCAAGACCAAGACCGGATCAGAATAGAGCTGTAATCATTCGTTTCCTACGATTTCAAGACCGTGAGTTTGTCTTCAACACACATCTAAACAATGCTCGCTCACTCACGATGGTCACAAAATCTTCTTTGCTCAAGATGTATCAGCGGAAACCATGAAAGCACAGAGTCCATTTAATGCAGCGAGGAGAAAGTTAATTGAAGCGGGAACTTTTCGGGGATTTACCCTACGCCCTTGTAAGATGAGGGTTCTACATAATGGGAAAATAATCCATTTCTCCACACCTGAAGAAGCTGAGAACTTTTCCCTAAACTTCTAAACGCTGAGGAGTATAGGTAACTACAATAGGACGGATATGGACAATATAGGTGCACTGTAGCTTATTACAGGTTCTGTTAAGTTATTTTTATATACGCTTTGTACTTTCTAATTTATTTTAATTATTTGCAGAGCTACTAATACCATATTTGGTGGACACTTTATTTTATGCACGTACTACAGGCTGGTGCGCTCGTTTATTTGACTCAGGCTGCAGAGGCAGTCAAACCAAGAAGCATTTATAATATTATGTTTCATATTTATCATTCTAGGACAGTAAGTGTTTGAACGTTCGGGATGCGGAGCTGGGGGGGGTGGATATGTGGGCTGTCTGAGGGAAGTGCCTACAGTTCATTAATGTGGATTTTAAAGGTTAAGTGTTTTATATGTCTAGTTCAGTTATTGTTTTCATTTATTCTATTCCTTTATTTTCTGTCACACTCAACATGGTTAAGTGCCTTACTGTACTAGTTGTAACAACATGGAAAGTTGGAACGTCAGGGGACTAAAGCTAACTAACCTGAAACAGGTAATGAACAGACTTAGAAACCTACACTCTAAAATAATTATTCTTCAGGAGATTCATATAACAGTTACTGAAATTAAACAAGTACAACGTAGGTGGCCTGGTCAAGTCATACATGCCACATATAACAATTGCGCTAGGGGGGTACTAATTCTTATTCACAAAACAATTCCTTTTCAACTTACTAATACAATCCAGGACCCCCAAGGGAGGTTTGTAATCGCCCAGGGTAGGATCATGTCTCTCGCATTGAATTTGGACAGCATATATGGTCCTAATGAGGACAACCCTAAATTTTTTGATAATTTCTTCTTAACCTTGTCTTCATTGTATGGCTTAAACATTATCGGTGGGGATTTTTAGTTGCACTGGCCAACGTGGTGGGAACATCACAATATGCGCCGCCATCTCCAATACGCATGGTGTCCTCCACTGTCATGCCTACCTTGGACCATACAACACAGCCCATATGCTCACATTTTTGGACAGACTTCACAACATTCTCATTCCACCAGAGTTTATGAATGATGCAGACCATCAAAGAAACCGGTACGTTGTAGTATGGGACAACATGAGCTTTCATCGTGCAGCCCCAGTCCAAAACTGGTTTGCTGACCACCCACCATTTCTCGTGCAATACCTCCCGCTATACTCACCATTTCTGAACCCTATAGAAGCGCACACCTGAATGTGTGTCCTTAAATTTGTGTTAGACATCTTGGACGTTGATAGGAGCTTCCTCTTGGGGTTGCAAACATTGTTGTAAACATCTATATCATATATCATATGTATATAAAGATCACATCATATATATGAATTAATTTAAACATGACCATAATTTCTTTTCCCAATGTATCTGCTTGTTGGTGTTTTCATCTTTCCTTCCAGCATGGCATTCTCTCAGCTCATGTTTGTATGATAATTTATTTAGCAAAATATGAGACACCTTTGATAATAGTACTGAGCTCAGCTTCAATTCTGAATTTATGTTGTATTTCTATTGATAAATATTACGCAGTGTGTCAGCCTCTGACATATACAACTAAGATAAATGTTCGTGTTGCTGTGATCATGATTCTGTTGAGCTGGGGTGTTAACTATTAACATCATAGTAACTACTTGACATCATGATTGCGGAATAATGAATGAAAAATGTGGAGAAACATTTTTTTTTTTTTTATGTCCTACTGATTGCACATTTTTGGTCCTGTTATCTCATTTTACTTCCCAGTGATTATCATGCTCTGTATTTACCTGAAGATTTTCTTTGTCACACAGAGATAGGCACAAAGCATCCAGAGCACAAAGTCTGGAGCTGTCTGTCACAATCTGCACTTTCTCAGCTCATTTCATTCATTGACTCTGCCACACCCCTGCTCCACTGCAATCAGGACTATCACACACACCTGCTACTCACCTGCACACACACCTGATTCCCATCTACTCAGCCACTACTACAAGCCCAGATCCCCACACACTCACTGCCAGATTGTGGATCCCATGAAAGACTCTCCAGCGTTTATCCTTTGGACCTTCCGTTGTCGACCCTGCCTGTTCTGGACTCCTCTTTTCACTTGCTCCCTGGTAAAACACTTTGTCTGTACCCCAGTCTGTGGTGTAAACTCTAGTACATTAAGAACTGTACTTTTCTGCCTGTGTGTGTGACTGGATCCAGCTACAGATCGTCACATTACAATCTGGCCAGACATGGATCCAGCACATGCAGTGTCACCACAAAATAGCTTTGTGTGGATTGAGGAAGTGCTCCAACAGCAGCAGGAGCACATAACCACCGCCTTGGCCCACACCCACCAGACTGTGTCCAACCTGGCACAAACCATAAATACTTTGGCTGCCCAGGTACAACAGTTAAGAGCCATCGTAGCCCAGTTGACCACCACATCCTTGACGGCCATGCCTCAGTCACCTTTGCCAGAGACCCCACCACCCACAGTCACCTTTGCCAGAGACCCCACCACCCAAAGACTCTCCTGAACCCTTACTACTATCCTGAGACCTGTGGGCCGTTTCTCACAAACTGTTCTATTTTGTTTGCTCTGCAACCCCATACCTTTCCCACTGAGGAGGCAAAGGCAGCTTTTGTTATTGCTGCTGTTCCCCAACTGACAGGCAGAGCCCGTTTGTGGACAGCGAAATGGGATCATGGGTCTCCAGCCTGTTCTTCCTTTCAGGCTTTTTTGAAAGAACTGAAGGTTTTCAGCATGGTTGCGAGGGTGTTGTGTCACAGCCCCTGTAGAGATCTTGCAGGGCCTGTGCTGGCCACTCCTGCCTCTTTCCTAATCATGAGCTGACTGGGGGACAGGGCTTTGATTAGGCAACTCAGTGTACCTGGCCAATGTTCTGAGGTGGTGGTTGACCCTGAAAATACACAGCATGCAGAACGGCTCTGCTCTGGAACGGCTGCATACTCCGCCATCAACTCACACATAATCTGTTTGTGATGCGCTCAGGTGCATCTCCGCCGGCCACCGAGTCGTGAGAACGCACAAAATCTCCCGAATTCACGCAAAATCGTGCGATATTGCCAGCTGTAGTATTTGTATAAAGATGCATTCATTCATACAGTAGAAGATCGACTTGGTCCTGTGCTCTGCCAGCCTTTTCTCATTATTTTATTATTTTTTTTCTGGAGATTATTCAACCATGGGTAAGTGAAATCTATTTGTCTAAAAAAGGTAACAAACTAAACGTTTATTTTATTATTTAAACATTAGGCCTATTGAGTTTGTTTTATTGTTGATGAACTTGGAATCTACAAGGCCACAGAGTTAAATATTGTTCATGTTGGTGGAAATTGAAGATAGACAGCCATTTTGAGATTTTATATATATATAAAAATCTCAAAATGGCTGTACTTCTGAGTGACACTACATTTAATAGTATTAATATTAGTAGCAGCATACTGAATAACTAAATTATTCTGTGCATTTCAATGCCTGCTTCTAGGAGGAGAACAGCTGCTTTGCAACTTCTGCTTGCAAGACTGCGGAGGAGGGGTGGACTTAGAACAAGAAGGCACTGGGTCCACCCAATAAATCAGCAGAGGCCATCTTGTGGCTGAGCTGCGCCTGGACAGTCAACGGCATCATCAGTACTTTAGACTGAGTGCAGACCAAATGGATCAAAAGCTTCTCAATCAAAATCAAATCAAATAACAAAGCTGTCCCTGAGTGTGCGCCATCTTGCCATGCAGTGATCAACTGGAAAAAGAGACGCATATTAAAAAATGATCATACATTGAAATCATCTTTTTTTTTTTTTTTTTCTCTTTTCACTTTACAGGTACTTGGCTTCTGGGGACTCACTGATCAGACTAGCATTCAATTACCACCTTGGCCACACAACAGTGATAAACTCTGTTCACATGGTGTGTGCCGCCATTGAAAAAGTTATGATGCAGAAGTTTTGACCACGGCCGACTACAGCAACATGGGAAGCCATCGCACAACGCTTCTGGGAAAAGTGGAACTTCCCAAATTGCCTGGGAGCACTTGATGGTAAACACATTGCCATTCAAGCACCACCCAACTCTGGTAGTCAGTATTTCAACTATAAAAAGACTTTCTCCATCGTGCTCCTGGCACTTGTGGATGCTGACTACCGCTTCAGGTGCATTCAGGTGGGGGACTTTGAGGTCTGAATGACCTCTGCCTCTACTGCGGTCAAGGTAGCTATGGGTTAGGTTAATTTCCACTTCCAGGTTCCGGATCCTGAGCATTAAACTGTCAGTAAGATGGAGAGAGGCCACTAAAACTCTTGCAATTGTGATATTTTCGATGCCTTAGAATGAATCATTTTAATAAATGGAGAGACTGGGGCCTCTTACACAGTTCACCATGTTGCACTACCATGCTTCTACAGTAGTTCAGGATTCAAATACTGCACTCAATTGCACGATTCTACTAAATCCTACGTACAGTTATTAATTCACACATTCATTACACCAGTGGAGAACAGACGAGAAGAGTCTGGATTGCCTTAAGCAAATGGGTGGCAGAGCCAGGAATTGTTCATTGGAGGAGTGCCTTTCAAATGATCAAAAATAAAGAAGGTCTCATCAGCAGCAGAAAGATGGGCCTGCATTCACACCTGTATCTCCCCTGTCCATTCAGCTTATACCTTCACCTAAACATTAAACACTTCCCCCTAAAATACACTGCATGCAGATACGTTTCAATTTTAGTCAATGTGTCAGCTCACACAGTCTCGGCCCCCGCTGCGTCACGGCTCCAGAACGACTGCGGCGACCGGCAACCCTCCGCAACACATACGCAGAGCTTCTATTTTTCCTGGATGCCGGAGCACGGCGCATAAATTCAGCACAGAGCAGATTGTGCAGGGAAGGAAATCAGCTACAAAATACAAAATAAAACCCTGGTTTATTTTCAAAATAAAATACTCTCTGTTCACCGAACAGCGGATCGAGTTTCATTACAAGAACACGTCATAATGGGTGGGGGTCCAAAATCTACCTATCATTTATGACACTTCACATCCTTTTTAAGGACACCAGAAAAAAGATGTGGCGTGGAATGCCATTGCAGGAGTCAAAGAGACTACAGTCGGCAATATCGCACGATTATGCGTGAATCCACGAGATCTTGTGCGTTCTCGCAACGCTCGGTGGCCGGTGGAGCTGCACCAGTGCGCATCACAAACGGATTATGTGTGAGTTGGCGGATGGCGGAGTACTACAGCCTGCAGACAGGGCATTACCAACCAGCAGCTATGCTAGGGCCTTCCAAATGACAACAGAAAGAATAAATGTCAAATCAATGACATCACCCGAGGTTTCTAAAGAGCTGCTTTGAAGTTTAAGATCTGTGGCTCTCCATGTTGGTAGTCTTGCCTCTTCTGAAAATCAGCAGGATGAATGAAGCCTTGTGGTCAAAGAAGCCATCAGTAATAATAACCCATCTGTCATTCAAAACAGCTATGCTATTAATTATGCATAACTTTAAGCCTTAATATAATCTGAATGGGTGAAATAAAAGAACATTCAGACTCAGTGAAGTTTACTTGAATGGGGGAATTACTATTACTTCTACTAAACTATAGAGACCCAAACTGATTTTTGTACTAGACTGTAAACATTTATTTCTGCTGTGAAGTTTGGCATTTTAATATGGGGGCTAAATCAGATGAACTTGTTCTTTGGCCAGCCTCAAGCGGCCGTTAACTGTCATACGCACAAAAAAATTCAAAGTGTGCGTAAGCATGGATCCAAGCACATTTCTTTTGTACATACCAATCAATGTGGAATTGACCACACATGCAGATGTGCCAAACTCCTCCCTGTCCATGCCCCATTTAAATATGCAAATCTATTTAAATAGGCCCTGGACCTGAGATTCACCCTCTGTCTGATCAAAAGGTAAGAAGAGGAATCTCTTCTTAGAGAGTCTGAGCTTAAGATTCTTGGTCACAAGGTGGAGAAGCACAGGGAGATCCTCTTGGAGCCCTGTCAACAGGCATAAATGAGAAGAAAAAAAAAAACGACGTGAGTGGGAGCGTGTGCGTGAGGCTGTAAATGCTGTTGGTTCGGAGCAGTGCACACACAGCTGAAAAAAAAGGTCAGATCTCAAGGTGGAGGTGAAGAGAAGAGTTTCTGCCCACCGTCGAAGCATGACCGCGACAGGCAGGGGGGCGGGAGTGGAAGAACTCTCCCACTTTGACAGGAGAGTGGCCTCTTTGGTCAGTGACACAGCTCTCACTGGAGTGGTGGAAGCCCATGAAAGTGACACTGATCATCCAAAAAAATAAAAAATATGCATGTTGTAATTATACTGGTCATACAATTAGCTGCTCACAATACACATAGCTTGTGCGTGAAGATGCCAGGATATTAGACACTTTGACTCAGGTACTTTGTTTAATTTTGTTTTTATTTCACAATAGACGATGAGCCAGGAGAGGACTCCTCCGGCAGCCCCGGCAGCCCCGGCATCTCCACCAGTTCCGCTGGCCCTGGCATCTCCACGCCAGCTGCTGACGTCCATCCCACTGGCAGTAAGATGGAGAGAGAGGCCACTAAAACTCTTGCAATTGTGATGGGAGTTTCTGATGTGGACTTCTCTCAGTTTTACTCTTCAGCTTATGAACCAAGTGTCCAGTACCAGTTGCTGTGTTTAGAATTCTTAACTGGATTGCATTGTCAAATTCACTTTCAGAATAATCATCTGGAAAAATATTTCAAAGGTAATTTTGCAAACTCAAACTGCTTTGACAGTGCTGAACTAACAGATGAGTCAGTACTGATACAATTGAAAAAAAGTGAAACATCCAATGTTTAAGATTTAGGGGCATTTATTTGCAGAATTAGACGCGTTAACGTGAATTAGAAGTGTTTAATACTAAAATAATCACCTGAAAATAAGAATCATATTTTCACGTGTCTTCACCCGAGCTGTGCTAGAGTCACAGGAGGAAATAGAGCCATCGGTGGAATCTGTGGTGTTGTGTTCTGGTAGTGGTATGCCATGGCGGTGTGCCACATTGTGGAGGACACCACAGGCCATCACAAATGCAGCACTCTGTTATGGGTGTAGTAAGAACCCAAATGCAGCACACTGGGTGAAGGTAATGAAAGTCACTTTTTATTGCACTTGGCTGGTAGATGAGAAGTAACACAGTTCAAAGCAACAACTGAAATAGTCTCTCTGAGCATAGGGAAAGTCCAGGGGCTCTGGCTGGGGAAATCAGTCCAGCAAGCAGGTAAACAGGCGATAAAGCAGACTAACCAGGAACGAGCCGACGGTAGTCGAGCCGTCACCAACTGGCGGAATCCAGAGGGGCCAGAAGCTGAACTCGTGGTCGCGAACAGAAGGCAGGGTTGGTTTCCGGGATCACAATGAAACAGGTTAGTCCAAGGCAGACAGAGTCGGCAACGAGAGATCAGTCCGGAGAAAAGTGCTGGAAAGTCTAGCGTGAGCATGTAGAATAATCTGGCAGAGAGTGAGTGAGCAGCAAGGACTAATATACTGGCTTGATTGGTGATGGGAACCAGGTGAGTCAAGCAGGTGAGGGAAGTTGGTCTGATGAGGGGGGTGTGGCTGGCAGGTGAGTGGAGAGTGAATGGAAAAGTACTGAGAGGCAGGTGAGAGACGAACAGACTGTGACACACACCTTATCAGGTCGGTATAGCAGAACCCCACCGACCTGTCCAAGCAGCGCCACCGTCCCTTCAGCAGGCCAATTGCCCTCTCCACTACTGCTCGAGTGTGGGAATGGAGGTCATTATACCTCCTCTCTTGGTCGGTGAAGGCAGAATACAATATACCACTTAAATTAACCACACAATTAATGAATGCAGAAATGTGCCGAGGCTGACTGTTCCAACTTTATGCCCGCTTTTACTGACATAATTACTGAACACAGGGAGACAATTGGGGGCTTGTTAGAAAGCTCTGTAGCTCTAATTTCACCAGCAGAAAATAATGAGAACTAAACACATGATATTTGAAATGTGCACATGCCCAAATGTGCATTGCGCTGGTTTACATATGGGACAATGAAACAAAAACTATTTACTCACCCAGAAGCCAGCCATCGCACACCGTACCAGCCTCCAGCCTGTTCCCAACCATGCTGTTAGTCATAATGAATGAGTCGTGCATTGAACCAGGCCACCTTGCCACAATGTTAGTTAGCTGCGTTTGCACATCACATATGATTTGAACATTGATGATATGAAAATGTTTCCTATTAACATAAACAAATTCATCCTGTGATGGCTCTTTTATAGCAATGTGTGTGCAGTCAATAGCTCCGATTACATCAGGGAAACCAGCTCTTGCTGCAAATTGCGCTTTAATGTTCAACAGCCTTGTATGGGAATTTGATGTACCTGGATGACATTTGAATGATTCCGTCCCACACAGCTGGCATGGCTCAGCTCAGGGTTGACTGGCACACTCCTGACCGATCGGCCAGCTCCCGCTGGAATGCCCCTGTTGCCAGGAACGCCAGCATGGTCAGCACCTGTGTGGACACAGACAACCCCTGGCTCCTCGCCGTGTTGCACTCTAGGGCCGGCTGCAGCTCTGTGCACGAATACAGTAACACTGGCCTTGGTAACCGAAATCGGCTTATGAGCCAATTATCATCATTTGCAAGTAAATCCTCGCGTTCCCTAAATAGCCACTCACGTCGGATTGCACTATGCTACAAGCCATGTCCTTCCGGTTCATAGGACCACCAGTCCAATCAGCAACGATTCATGTCGCCCAAGAGTATCTACCCTTTCCGTTTTGAATTTGCTGTTGTGTTATTCGATTTGCTATTGTGTTTTTGAATTTGCTGTTGTGTTATTTGATTTGCTATTGTGTTTTTGAATTTGCTGTTGTGTTTTGCACTTCAGGGCTGCTGTAGGAACTGAGAGAAGGATTTAGAATACAGGTAGGCGTACACACAGCACTTTGTTGCCATTGTTTGTTATGACATCTCACAGGATGCAGTATCCTACATTTGATTGGACAGAGGGTGTGTGTATTAACTATGTAAGGTCTGTCTTGCAGAGTGCAAAAGCAAGGAAGGACATCCATCAGTACTGGTGTAGACTTTATTTAGGCATGTTATGAAAATATATTAGAGCTAGGATGAAAGAAATCAAATGTTAGAATTTATTTACTGAACATAATGGTTTAATTTTCTTTTAGAAATCAAGTTGAACTGAAAATGTTGACTGATAACTGATATTTGTTCATACTGTATGTATAGAGGGTGCAGTATCCTACATCTGATTGGACAGGGAAGGTTTGTAATAACTATAATTGGATGGAATGGATATTAAGTCATGTCATGTCTGCCAAAGCAAGCAAGGACATCCATCCGTACTGATGTGTAGACCTTGGGTTTAATAAGATTAAACGTCTGAAAGGGAGAAAGAGGTTGTGTGATGAAATCAAACATCTAAATTAATTCACTAAATATAATATTTCGTAAATCAAATAATTCCTTTGTATTATTTTTCATACTGTATATATAGATAACTGAAATGGAAATCAGCATCAACAGGACCAATGCTTTTACTGAGATACATCCCTGCTATAAAATAGATGCCTCTTATGTGGTGACAAGCAATCCCTCTGCAATATGTGTATTGTTTCGTGTTTTCCTTGGTTCATTATCTGTTGTAACTGTATGTGGAAACCTACTAGTAATAATCTCTATCGCTTACTTCAAACAACTCCACACTCCTACAAACTCTCTCATTCTCTCCCTGGCTGTGGCTGACCTGCTTGTTGGAATTTTAGTCTTTCCTCTCACTATGCAGTTCTCTATAACTACATGTCTATACTATGATGATTTATTTTGTAAAATACGAGACAGCATGATATGACACTATGTACATCTTCTATTCTGAACTTGTGTTGTATTTCTGTTGACAGATATTATGCAGTATGTCAGCCTCTGACATATAGAACTAAAATGAATAATAACGTTGTTGTGATCATGATCATTGTCTGCTGGGAGACTTCTGCCACAATCGGAACTGGCTATATATTTCTATCACAAAAAGAAGCAGAATGTGATACAGCATGTTTGATTGATACTGATGTGATACCCACTTTGGGACTTATTTTTCTCATTTACCTCCCAGATCATCATGCTCTGTACTACCTAAAGATTTCTTTGTTGCCCGAGACAGCCGCGCAGCATCCAGAGCACAAAGTCTGGAGCAACTATTAGTAAAATGGAGAGAAAGGCCACTAAAACTCTGGCTATAGTTATGGGACTTTTTTTGCTGTGTTGGTTACCTTACTTTCTTTGTCCCATCCCGATGACTGTCAGTCGTGTTAACTTGCCAAATGCTTTGATTGAAATTCTTTAGTGGCTTACACTGGCAAACTCAATGCTCAATCCTTTTATAATGCATTCTTTTACAGCTGGTTCAGACAAGCTTTCCAAATGATCATTTCTGGAAAAATAATTCAAGGCGATTTACAACTCAAAACTCCCCTGATGTACAGTGTATGTGTGTGTGTGTGTGTGTGTGTGTGGTGTGTGTGTGGTGGTGTGTGTGGTATGTGTGTGTGTGTGTGTGTGTGTATATATATAATATATATATATATATATTATATATACACCCACCAATGCGCGTAAAAAGAAAATTTACACACAACACTGGGCAAAATAGGGCAACATCTTATACTTGCTGTTGTTGTAATACCTCTGAAAGAATCCACAAACTTTGACACTGCATATTTGATGCTGGAGGATTTACGTGGTATTTCTAAAAGTATAAATTACCATTCAAAAATACAGAGTAGTCCTTTTGTGGCATGCAATCCCAAACTTTTGAACAGTAGTGTATGTAGTAGGGGATCCTTGCAGCTGTGGGGTGCTTGGCCTGAAAAACACTTAAGACAGATATTAAATCATTTTGGTGCTACACTGGTGTGAATGGTGACTCTTTATTCCACTCCCACCCATGCCTTTTGTTGCACTATGTAACTTTTATGCTCTGATAATGATCACCTGTAACAACATTTACATTTAGTCATTTAGCTGGCTTTTATCCAAAGCAACTTACAAAAAAACAGTTGTTGATAGTGGCTAGGAGAGGAGGTACTATCTGAAGAAAGATTTAGAACACAGATAGGGGTCACACAGCAACCTGTTGCCGTTTCTTGTTGCCCATGACATCTCACAGGATGCTATCCTACACTGATTGGACATAGGAGGTGTGTATAACCACATATGGTCTGTCTAGCATAGTGCAAAGCAAGCAGGATTTCCATTTGTATTGATGTGTAGACTTTTTTTTTTTTTAAATACAGTTGCATGAAAAAGTTTGGGCACCCTTGACAATTGCCATTGTTTCCACTTATAAATCATTGGGTGTTTGGGTCCACAACTTCATTTTGATCTATCAAATAACTGATGGACACAGTAATATTTTAGCGTGAAATTAGGTTCATTGATTAACAGAAATGTGCAATATGCATCAAAATAGACCGGTGCATAAATTGGGACCTTAACAGAAAATCATCCCACAGATTTTCAATGATATTCAAGTCTGGGGACTGGGATGGCCACCAGAACATTGTACTGTTCCTCGGCATGAATGCCTGAGTAGATTTTGAGCAGTGTTTTGGGTCGTTGTCGGGAGCTAGAATGAAAATGAGTCAAATTTATTCACTGAACATGAACATAATGTTTTCACTGAGATAACACCCCTGCTATTACAATAAATGTCTCTATTTCTCTACACCTCTCTCTCTCCTCTGGCTGTGGCTGACCTGCTTGTTGAGTTTTTAGTCTTTCCCTCACAGGGAATTTAGTTAGTTGAAATAACGCATGCCAACTAGATGATTTAATTTGGTGTGTGCATTGGGTGTTGTGTGTGTGTTGTGGTGGGGGGGGGTTTCAGCAGTGTCCAAGTTTGTGGGGGAAGACATGGGGGGGGCTGGGAGGGAGTTCAGCATCTTAAATGGCCTGGTGGATGAAGCTGGTCTTTCAGTCTGCTGGTTTCCCCAGGGCTCATCAAGGCAGAGGCTGAAGAGTTGGTGGTTGCTGTCTCACTAGAGGACGGCAGGTCTTTCTTCCTGCAGGATGCAGTGGCAGCGGCCTACCACACAGTGATGCAGCTGTTCAGAATGCTCTCAGTGGAGCCACAGTAGAAGTCTGTAAGATGGGGACTGTGCTCTGGCTCTTTCAGGTCTGCGGACGAATAGAGGCGCTGCTGAGCTTTCCTGGTCAGTGATGCAGTGTTTCGGCTCAGGAGAGGTCACAGTGAAGGGGCTGAGCACGCATCCTTGGGGAGCCCCTGTGTTCAGCATGATAGTGCTGGATGACGACCTGGACTGCCTGTGGTCTTTCCGGTCAGGAAGTCCAGCAACTAGTTGAGGAGTGAGACGTTAGTCCAAACAGTCCATTTTTTGTATAAGTTGCTGGGGGATGATCGTATTGAATGCTGAACTGAAGTCCAGAACAGCAATCCTCACATACGGAGTCCTTAGGTCCAAGTGAGTGAGAGTGAGTGAAGGGCGGTGGCGATGCATCATCAGTGGGGAACCATTTGCCCAATAGCAACGCTAGGGGCCAGGGGTGCTGAAGCAGGAGGGGGCAACATTTTGGCTCAGGGAGGTGTTGAAGATGTCGTGTGAGGGATCTGTGTAGCCCTCGCAAGATCCTTCAGCACACGACAGGAATGTCGATCTCTTGCTCTCTAAGTCCTGGTTGCTGCTGACATGAACAGTTGTCAGACGCCGGCTCATCGACATTGTCACATGCCATCCTCACAGGAAGGTGTAGACACCAAAGGTCACTGCAAACTAGACATGCTCAGCTGATCAGAGGCTGTGGCCCAGAATAGGCCATAGAAAAAGTGTGGTAGAAAAAAGATGCAAACAGCCAGTAAAAGCTGAACAAGATTAGCACGCCACATTCAGCTAACAAAACGTATCTGAGAGATGATGTACCACACAAGCGCAGGCATTCCTTGACGTATGAGATTGCATGTACGTGGCTAAGACTCGACTCAGAGCGTCAGAAGCACCACTGCAAGAAGCGGATGTCATTCCTATGAGCTACAATCTTCAGTCATCTCGCCTCTGAGACAGTCATCCCCTTCTAGAACAGGAGTACCTGTGTAGAGAAAGATGAGGCTGATCATCATGGACCTGACTGATCCGCATCTGGCAGCAACTGCACACCTCCACGGGCTACTCCACATACAGAATCTATGGGTACGTCAAGTTGAGTGAGCGCTACAAGAAAGAGACGAGCCAAGCACTGGGAAACAACAATTCAAAAGTGCTAACTACAGGTCTCCATATCGCCACACTGCATGCCACGCAAGCATCGATGAGTAATTCATGCACAAGAAGCCAAACCAAAGTATTGAGTGCCTAGATATTGAACATGTTTTTTGAGTAGCCAACATTTCTGTATTAAAAATATTTTTTTCATTGGTCTTATGTAATATTCAAATTTTCTGAGATACTGAATTTTGGGTTTTCGTTAGCTGTAAGCCATAATCATCAAAATTAAAAGAAATAAATTCTTGAAATATTTCACTCTGTGTGTAATGTAACTATTATAAATATGAGTTGCACTTTTTGAATTGAATGATTTAAATAAACTGACCTTTTCCAAGATATTCAGAATTTTTGAGATGCAACCTGTATTTGTATTAAACACTACGAAGAACATGATACAACATGTTCGATTAATACTAATGTGATAACCATTTTGCAACTTACTTTCTCATTTTACCTCCCAGTGATCATAATGCTCTGTGTACCTGGAGATTTTTATGAGGGGCATTAGGGACGATATTCAGAAATTGCCCCTCTCACAAATGCATATGAAACAAAATGCATTCACATATACTGAAAACCTCTCACAAAAATAGTGACATCCCCCACACAGAATACTAAAAAGCCTCCTCTCACACAACATGAGAAAACCTCTAATACAATATACTGAAAACAATATCCTGAAACACTTTCCTAAAAAATCTCCCTCATGCAACATACTGAAAACCTCTCATACAATATACCGAAATGTTCTCATTTAGTGTTGTAACATATAACTAATATTCAGTAGTAAATATGACCATTACAGTGAAAAAGGGCTTCCTGTCAAGTGACAGAAACAGGAAGACTCAACGCTAGGAAGTGCATGTGCTGCATTTGCTTCAATCACCATGTATTTTCATCTGATCTTGTTTTTCATGTGCAAACTTTATTATGTTTGTATCATATTACTACTATTACCAAAATGTATGGAGGTGGAATAGAAGTGCACCATCATTTTCCTTGGCAGGTTAAATTTCTTCAGCTGCCACTGGAAGTTTCCTCTATGACTTGGGGTCCTGGGAGATCATGTCATCTGTCGTCCACCTTCCACTTGTGGGATGAAACCACCTCATTGGACTCATCTCTGAGGAGACGAGTCTGTCTACAGGTGGGAGATTGACCATCTGGTGACCTTATGCAGGCAGAACAACTTGGAGCTTAATGCTCTAAAGACAGTGGAGATGGTTGTAGATTTTAGAAGGAAACCAGCCATGCCTGCCCCCGTCACCCTGTGTGACTCCACAATGAGCCACAAACC
>NC_040021.1:21338635-21400821 GCF_000972845.2 Larimichthys crocea
CTCTGTCCACTGTCTGCCCAAAGCCGCCTCTACATCTGTCCTGCCTACAGCCCGCCTCTATCATCTTGCCTGCCGACAGCAGCCTCTGTCAACTGTCTGCATACAGCCGCCTCTTGTCACTGCCTCTGCCTAGAGCCGCCTCTATCATCTGCCTGCCTACAGCCGCCTCTGACTCGCCTGCCTCAGCCACACTCTATCATTCTGCCTACCTACAGCCACCTCTGTTCATGCCCTGCCTACAGCCACCTCTGTGACTGTCTGCCTACAGCCGCCTCTACCACTGCCTGCCTCTACAGCCGCCTCTATCATCTGCCTGTCTCAGCCACCTCTATCATCTGCCTGCCTACGCCACCTCTATCACTGTCTGCCTACAGCCGCCTACTGAACACTCTCTGCATTACAGCCCTCTGTCACTGCCTGCCTAGACCGCCTCTATCCTGTCTGATTACAGCCGCCTCTTCATCTGCCTGCCTACAGCCGCCTCTACATCTGCTGCCTTACAGCCGGCCTCTGTCCACTGCCTGCATACAGCCGCCCTCTTATCAGCTGCCTGCCGCAGCCGCCTCTATTCATCTGCCTGCCTACCAGCCGCCTCTGTCCACTGTCTGCATACACGCCGCCTCTATCATCTGCCTGCCGACAGCGCCTCTATTCTCGCCTGCCTAGAGCCGCCTCTGTCACGGTCTGCATACCAGCCGCCTCTAATCATCTGCCTGGCCTACACCGCCTCTATCACTGCATGCCTACCGCCGCCTCTGTCACTGTCGATACAGCCGCCCTGTCACTGCCTGCCTAGAGCCGCCTCTATTCATCTGCCTGGCACGCAGCGCCTCTGACCACTGCCTGCCTACAGCCACCTTATCATCTGCCTACCGACAGCCACCTCTGTCACTGCCTTCCTACAGCCACTCTGTGACTGTCTGCCTACAGCCGCCTCTACCACTGCGCTGCCTACAGCCGCCTCTAATCATCTGCCTGTCTACAGCCACGCTCTAATCGCCTTGCCTACAGCCACCTCTATCACTGTCTGCCTACGCCGCCCTCTGACACTCTCTGCCTACAGCCCCTCGATCACTGCTGCCTACAGCCGCCTCTCTCATCTGCCTGCCTACAGCCCCGGTCTCATAACGAAATGCCGCTACAGCCCTGTCCACAGCCTGCCACTGCCTGCCCTCTATACGCCTGCCTCTAGCACGTCTGCCACGCTCGCCTCTCACGCCTGCCCAGCCTCCTCGGTCCACTGCCTGCACCTACAGCGCGCTCGTTCATGCCTGCCTACCCAGCCGCGTCTATCATCTTGCCTGCCTAGAGTCGCCTTTGACACTGCCTGCCTGCCAGCCGCCTTCTGTCACTGCCTGCCTTACAGCCGCGTCTCATCTCTGCCTGCCTAGAGCTCCCTCGTCATCTGCTGCCTACCAGCCGCCTCTATCATCTGCCTGGCTCTACAGCGCCTGCTTCACTGTGCCGGCATACAGCCGCTTCCTGTCACTGCCTGCCTAGAGCCGCGTCTATCATCTGCCTTGCCTACAGTCCGCCATCTATCATCTGCCGCCTAGAGCCCCTCTATCATCTGCATGCCACAGCCGCTCTGTCACTGCCTGCCTACAGCCGCCTCTTTCCCTGTAAACGACTAGTAGAGGCTTCATAGTAAATATAATCACTTTCTTTATGGGACACTGTTAGTACATGAAGCGAATCACAAAGCTCAGAATTAGAATGAAGAGCAAACATTTTCTTTATTTGCAGATTATCTTGTCCATCAAACCAAGCACATAAACATCTCAAAAATTTGGAAACAAACAATGTTTGACATGAAAGTGAGTAAAATCGATTCTTCTGTACACAGAGACAGGAAACTAGAGTGTCAAATGCCGACTTCAAAAAACAATTAGTAACATCTTCAAATCAGGTCTGAATCTTCAAACTGGAAACAATAAAGGCAAGTTAAACAAGAGTAAAACGCTCTTTCCAGTTCAAAACAGTTTTCAAATCCAGCTGCTGTGTTTCTGAACTGACGCAGATGAAAAGTTTTTACAACAGATGAAACGCAAGCAAAAAGACAAACAACTAAAAATAATAAGTCTCTGCAAAATGATCTTTAGGATGTTTGTTTGGACTTCAAATCTTCATCTAACTCATGGAAAACATTGCGAGCTGTGTACAAGTTGTTGAGGGTGGAGTCTGATGAGGGGCGAAGGCAGAAGTGTTGCTCAAACTCAAACAGAAGATGTGGACCTGTTCTCATTTTCAACTGCAACCATCTCTTCATCATTCAGCCACCTGTGACAAAACAACAGGACACGATCAAGCCGCACTCTGAAACACTCAAACTGACAACTGTCCAATCCAGACCCACTTCTCTATCTGCATGACGGCTGTAGCTCAGGATTGTTCTCGTAATCAAGAGGACCAGCTTGAGGGTCCTCGAGCAAGATGTTGGAACCCCGGGTGTGAAATGTGATTGTGCTTCTGAACGTATGGCTGAATGGACAATGTTGTAAAAAAAACAAAAGTCACTGAGTGGCTCGCTCCATCATGATTCAGTGACACATCTTGTAAAATAACGGTGTTTCCGCAGAACTTATAGTATCAATCACTTTATTGAGGTGTTTGATGTAATAATGCAGTAAAATAATGATGATTGTTCTGCAAAACTTGCAACTGAAAATCTCAGTGAATGAAAGTTTTGACATTTATTTAAATGATGATATTTTGACTTTTATTTCACAGTGATTGACCCGTTTTCTTTGTTTTGTTTCTTTACTTAAAACTCACCATTGGTTTCACCATCTGATGTTTTTCTCCCTGAAAAGACAATGAGAAAGATGCAACTTTAGTTTCCCACAGTGAAAAATCCAGATTCATCCAAACTTCTAGAGGTTGTTTCTTTATTTCATCGATGAAAGTTCTCACCTTTGTTCTTGTCCACATGCTGACTGCCACCATATTATTTGAGAGCTGCTAAACCCACAGACACGATGATGAACCTCAACAAAACCTGGAAAGAGACGACAACATCAAAATATCAGAGTTTGAAAGAGGAGAGCAAAGAGAAGTGAGATATGTTACATATATACATTACACACAATGCAGAAGTGTGTCGGATGAAAGGTTCTTCTGTTTGCATGTCTTTGTGACTAGAATAACTCCCCCACACACGAGAGACCAATATTGTAAACAGACTATAAAAATGATGAGTCACTACCTTCTAGGTTTGCTTAATCACTCACTGATTGGAGACGCTGTTGTGATGGTTCCTCTTTTCATGCTGGCCTGTCAGTTGTTGTAGTTGTTGTGGGGTTCTGGTCTTGGTTTTTGTGCGTCGTGTCGTCACCTGAACAGATGAAAAAAACTCAACAAAGTTCAGTACAAAACTTGTGTGTGATGTAATATTCAAACTTCAAATCCATAATCAACACAAATATTTCAGGTAATTATTCACGTCAGTCTGAAGTGACTTTAAACAGCTCCACATATTTTCACCTGGTTTTCTCACCTGAGGGCTGAAGTCTGAAGGGACACAGCTGCACTTTGGTACCCTCAGTCACTTCACACTTCCATAATCAGAGTTTTATGTGACAATGAAATGAGAAGACTGAAAGGTCACAGAGGCAGAGCAGCCAGACTTGATGATCTGCAGGCTTGTCGTCATTATCCACATTGTTACCGACATACAGCCACTTCACTGTGTTGTGGACTCGTCCATCATATCTCCACCCAATGAGCAGGACACTCCACTGATCATTGATCTTGTGTTCAGTCACTGGTGAAGATGAGATATTGTTGAGGAAAACAACAAGAGGTAAAATTCAACTTCATCACTATATCATAATTATTGTGATGTTTCACAGTTTGAGCTGAAAACATGATGATGGAAATACTCACTGGTAACAACAGACAGAGAAACCACAGAGTCTGGTTCTTGTCTTTGTCCTGATTTGTATTGTTGACAGATGTAACGTCCAGCATCTTCATCTGTGACCTTCTTTATAACCAGAGAACATTTCTGTGTAACACTCAGTCTGTCTGATTTAGATTTATCAATCTGTCCATGGTCAATCAGCTCTACTGCTGCTCTCTGTCTTAAATCAATGAACACCCATGTTGTACTGTCACAGTTTTGCTGATCATCTATCACATTTCCACAAGGCAAAGTGACTTCCTGTCCAGCTCTGACAGTGAAGGAGGTGGGGAAGTCTTCAGCTGCTGCTGTTATAAGAGAGAGCGAAAGAGAAAATGATTGAAGATAAAAGTCAAATGAAAATGTCTGTCAGACAGTCATTGACTCTCTCTCTCTCTCTCTCTCTCTCTCTCTCATGCTGACTGTGGAGGTTTGTCCGATCCGAGCTTCTGATTGGCTGCCTCAGCGTGACGTCAGGCCCGTGGACCCTTTGGTGTCCCTCCAGCTGATCAGTGAGAAACGACTCTACCTGCAGCTGGTCGGGCTGATTTTTCCTCCTGTACGGCCCCATGCATTTTAAAATCCTTCTTACTGTACGCATACATATCACACCTTACACACCTGAATTTCTTGTAGACGTACAAACAGCCAAAAACTCAACAAAACATTTTTGGAAATGTAGTTTTCTCTCAGGGAAAGATCTGTTTTCTGCATTCATGGAGCCAATCTAACACCGAACAAGCAAACTATGTGGAGCTCAAGTTCACACTTGTACAGTCACATTGTGTGTATGTGTCATTCCACATGTTTCTTTTGACGAGAAAAAAAAAGAGGAAGTTGTGTGTCTCTGAGACTGTTAGTTCAGATAATGTTGCATGAACGCAGCTTGTTTTCTTCAGTAGTGTTTATTAGAAACAGACAGGATTCATGGTGATGTTTGACAGCACCACATGAACAGACGGGTGAAGAGTCAAACTCCTCGTCCAGCACACTTTGACTCTTGATGTCCTGGTGCAACATGTGATGCTGCAGCAGCCTCTTCCATCTTTGCAGTCCTTTTCAGACAACTGAACGGGAAGTGTTTTTTTAGAATGTGGTTAACAAGAGCAGCAGAGCTCTGAGCGGTTAACACCCTCGAATGATGAGCAGACACACATCAAAAACACATCCAAAGATGGGCAAAGATGTGGAGCGTGGGTGGAGCTGAATGAAGCCTGGTTGCTCAAACACACGTGTGACGACCACCCAACTGTCAATCAAACCTGCTGTGCTCTTAATTCTGCATCTTTAAGTTTAAGCTTCATCTTTTTTGTACCAGGCTGTAAACATGTTTATTTCTGCTCTCAAGTTTTAACATGGGGACTCTTGACTGCAGCCAGCTTCAAGTGGACGTTTGAGGAACTGCAGTTTTTGGCACTTCCTCTCTGTCTTCACTTCACAGTGATGGTGCGCCCGCTCGACCACAAGCTGTGTGACTCAGTCAGACTCTCTGAGAAACGACTCTACCTGCAGCTGGTCAGGCTGATTTTTCCTCCTGTACGGCCCCATGCATTTTTAAAATCCTTCTTACTGTAGCATACATATCACACCTTTGCTGATAAACTTGACAACTTTGTATGTTGTATGACATTAAAGTGACGTTGTGGCTCCACACGGCCTGACCTCACGCTTGCGGCAGCCAATTAGACGCTCGGATTGGACAAACCTCCACAGTGAGTTATACCGAGAAACTTATCACGTGATAACGAGACAGTGATAAAAGTTGTATCTGCATGGCAAGCAATACACTTCCTATTCACGAAATCAGCATGTTAGAAAAAAACAGCAAGTTTGTTGTCTTAGTTCAATCAAACTGAGCTCATCAAAATATCTTAATAATATGATCAAGTTATTTTAATATATGTGATTATGTTATTCTTACCTGTAAACTGAAGCCGCTATAAGAATCCATTTGAAGTCGACCATAGTGAACTCTCTGTCTCTCTTCTTCTTCTGTCTCTGACTGTCTAAAGTTGTGCTTTAGTAAGAGCTGCTGCGTCTACTTCCTGTGGTTACTGTGATGTCACTTCTCACAGTGACTTTATATTTTTGTCTTTACTGGAAGTTCACCTGTGTCTGGTCCCACGGTGTGTATGTGACAGTGCACGTGTTTCTCAGGGTGAGAAGGGGAAGTTGTGTGATGTGTGATGTTGTTCAGCTAAATGTTTGCATGAACGCAGCTTGTTTTCTTCAGATAGTGTTTATTAGAAAACGACAGGATTCATCTGGTGATGTTGACAGCACACATGAACAGAACAGGTGAAGAGTCAAACTCCTCGTCCAGCACACTTTGACTCTTATGGTCCATGGTGCAACATGTTGATGCTGCAGCAGCTGGGAAACAACACAGATCAGATCTATTTACTGCTCTGAGACTGTTGGTTCCTCATTGTATCTTTGCAGCCATTTTTCTCAGAGACGTGAAGGCGGAAGTGTTTCTGGTGAGAATGTGGGTTAGTGTTGTACTGAAGGGTTGTTGTGTTGAGGTCAGGTGGGTGGAAGGCTCAGAGATAAGATGGGACCAGGGCTGGCGGTGGCAAAATCTAAGAAGTGGGCTTTGCAAACTGTTACGCAATGACCGTGAGAAACAATGAACTCTTTTTCACAATGCTCTCACGCCCACAACCGTCCATCAACCTACAGATTCATGTTTCCACTTTCTGCCTACGTCTGAAGAACTCACTGCTGCACGGTGTGCTGGCTTGTCTGTCTTTGCGTCCTGTCTGCACTCAGTGTTTATCAGTTTTTGACTGTGTCACTGACCTGGATTGATCGTAGGATATTATTCTTCATGCTGCTGCTCGAGCAGCAAGCTGACAGGAGGACGAGCTCAACAGCTACCCTCCAATCCATCTAGGTTTAAAAAGAGCTAGTTCTCTACCAAGGCATATTAAAGGCTGTGCTGCTCCATGCTCTGCCTCAGCCGCCTCTATCATCTATCATCTGTCTGTTGTCAGGCAGAAAACAGGACCCAAAAGCAGACGTAGCTGGTGAGGAAGTGACAATGTTATTTGCCGAAACAATCCAGAAAAATACTAAACAGAGAGTGGGGTTGAAATCGAGGCTGGGTTTGGGTTCCTTGAGGATGGGCAGCGTGGGGACTTGCAGAGCAGGACGGTTGATCCAGGTGTCGGTGCTGACTGGCAGGTAGGTAGACGGGTGATCCAGGGAAAAGACGACAAAAACTTCCTCGGGCCAAAACAGAGTAGAGGAATGAGTTCATGGGAAACACAGACTAGCAATAACAACCAAATGTCGAGGCTGGTGCGAAGCTACGGAGGTACACAAACAATCTGGGCAGGCCTTAAATACGAGAGCGGTGATTGCAGGATGGAAGTCAGGTGCTTGAGGGTGCAGGTGCCATAATCAGTGAGCTGGGGCCCACGCCCACCAGCTCCGGGAACATGGGGGAAACGGGCCAAATGAAACCACCAAGGACACACCCACAGACAATCACTCACACACCAGCCTCCAGCCACAGTCCATAGTCAGGGCAGTCCGACAGTCTGCCTACAGCACCTCTGCGCTGCCTGCCTACAGCCACTCTATCATCTATTTGTCTGCCTACAGCCACCTCTGTCACTTGCTGCCTAACGCCGCCTCATCCACTGCCTGCCCTACAGCCGCCTCTGTCGCTGCCTGCCTACATCCACCTCTATCATCTGCCTGCCTACAGCCACCTCTGTCACTGTCTGCCTAGAGCCGCCTCTGACACTGCCTGCCTACAGCCGCCTCTATCACTGTCTGCCTACAGCCGCCTCTGTCGCTGCCTGCCTACAGCCGCCTCTGTCGCTGCCTGCCTACACGCCTCTATCATCTGTCCTGCCTAACAGCCGCCTCCTCACTGCTTGCCTCAGCGCCCTCTATCATCTGCCTGCCTACAGCCGCCTCTATTTCTGCCTGCCTACAGCAGCCTCTGACACTGCCTGCCTACAGCCACCTCTATCATCTGCCTGCCTACAGCCGCCTCTGACACTGTCTGCCTACAGCCGCCTCTGACACTGCCTGCCTACAGCCGCCTCTATCGCTGCCTGCCTACAGCCGCCTCTATCGTGCCTGCCTACAGCCGCCTCTGTCGCTGCCTGCCTACAGCCGCCTCTGTCGCTGCCTACAGCCGCCTCTGTCGCTGCCTACAGCCGCCTCTGTCGCTGCCTGCCTACAGCCGCCTCTGTCAGTGCTTGCCTACAGCCGCCTCTGTCGCTGCCTGCCTACAGCCGCCTCTGTCGCTGCTTGCCTAAAGCCACCTCTGTCACTGCTTGCCTACAGCCGCCTCTGTCGCTGCCTGCCTACAGCCGCCTCTGTCACTGCCTGACTACAAGCCTCTGTCACTGACTGCCTACAGCCGCCTCTGTCACTGTCTGCCTACAGCCGCCTCTATCATCTTTTGTCTGCCTACAGCCACTCGTCACTGCCGCCTACAGCCACCTCTGACACTGCCTGCCTACAGCCGCCTCTGTCACGTCTGCCTACAGCCCCGCTGTTCACTGCTGCCTACGCCACTCTGTCCACTGCTGCCTACAGCCACCTCTGTCCACTGCTTGCCTTACACGCCTCTGAACTGCTTGCCTACAGCCGCCTTCTGTCGTGCCTGCCTACAGCCGCCTCTGTTCGCTGCCTGTCTCTACGCCGCCTTCTGTCACTGTCTGCCAGAGCCACCTCTATCACCAGGCCTGCCACTAGCCACCTCTATCATGTCTGCCTACAGACGCCTTGTCACTGTCTGCCTAAGGCCGCCTCTGTCACTGTCTGCCTAGAGCCGCCTCTGACACGCCTGCCTACAGCGCCTCTATCACTGTCTGGCCTTACAAGCCGCCTCTGTCGGCTGCTCGCCTACAGCCGCCTCTGTCGCTGCCTGCCTACAAGCCGCCTCTATATCTGCCTGCACTACAGACCGCCTCTATCCCACTGCTTGCCTTACAGCCGCCTCTATCATCTGCCTGCCTACAGCCGCCTCTATTACTTCTGCCTGCCTACAGCAAGCCTCTGACACTGCATGCCTACAGCCACCCTCTATCATCTCCTGCCTACAGCGCCTCTGACCGTCTGCTACAGCCGCCTTGACATGGGGGGGGGGGGCTCCTGCCTACAGCCGCCTCTATCGCTGCCCTGTCCTACAGCCGCCTCTTATTTGCTGCCTGCCTCAGCCGCCTCTGTCGCTGCCTGCCTACAGCCGCCTTCTGTCGCTGCCTACAGCCGCCTCTGTCGTGCTACAGCGCCCTGTGCGCTTCCGCCTACAGCGCCTTCTGTCACTGCTTGCCTAACAGCCGCCTCTGTCGTGCCTGCCTACAGCCGCCTCTGTTGGCGCTCTGCCTAAAGCCACTCTGTCACTGCTTCCTCCTACGCCGCCTCATGTCGCTGCCTGCATACACCGCCTCCCCTCTTCACTGCCTGACACAGCCGCCCTATCATTCTATTTGTCTGCCCTAACACGCCACCTCTGTCACTGGCCTGCCTACAGGCCACCTCTGGACACTGCCTTGCCTACAGCCGCCTCGTCCCCACTGTCTGGCCTACAGCCGCGCTTGTCACTGCCTTGCCTACAGCCCACCTCTGTCACTGCTGCCTTACAGCCGCCTCTTCCACTGCTTGCCTACAGCCGCCTCTGACACTGCTTGCCTACAGCCCCTCTGTCACTGCTTGCCTACGCCACCTCTGTCCCTGCCTGCTACAGCCGCCTCTGTCACTGCCTGCCTACAGCCACTCGACCACTGTCTGCCTACAGCCGGCCTCTGAACACTTGCTTGCCCTACAGCCGCTCTGTCACTGTCTTTGCCTACAGCGCCTCTTCGCTGCCCTGCTTACGCGCGCCTCTGTCGGCCTGCCTACAGCCGCCTCGTCGCTGCTTGCCTTAACAGCCGCCTCTGTCGCTGGCCTGCCTACAGCCGCCTCTGTCGCTCCTGCCTCTACAGCCGCCTCTGTCGACTGCCTGTCTACAGCCGCCTCTTGTCGCTTGCTGCCCTACCTCCGGCCTCTGTCACTGCGCCTACCCGGCTCTGTCATCTGCTGCCTACAAGCCGCCTCTGTCACTGTCGCCTACAGCCTCCTATCATCTATTTGTCTGTCCTTACAGCCACCTCTGTCACTGCCTGCCTACAGCCACCTCTGACACTGGCTACAGCCCGCCTCTGGTCACTGTCTGCCTACACCGCCGCCTCTTCACATTTGTCTGCCTACAGCAACTCTGTCACTGCCTGCCTACAGCCACCTCTGACACTGCCTGCCTACAGCCGCCTCTGTCACCTATTTGTCTGCCTACAGCCACCTCTGACACTGCCTGCCTACAGCCACCTCTGTCACTGTCTGCCTACAGCCGCCTCTATCACCTATTTGTCTGCCTACATCCATGTGTGTCTACACCATCCTTCAAATGTCGACACAGAACAGGACCACTCCACCTGATCATTGTTCTTGTGTTCAGTCACTGGTGAAGATGGAGATATTGTGAGAGAAAGACAACAAGAGTAAAATTCACTTCATCACTATAATCATAATTATTGTGATGTTTCACAGTTTGAGCTGAAAACATGATGATGGAAATACTCACTGGTAACAACAGACAGATAAACATCAGAGACTGGCTCTTGTCTTTGTCCTGATTTGTATTGATCACAGTCGTAACGTCCAGCATCTTCATGTGTGACCTTCTTTATAACCAGAGAACATTTCTGTGTAACACTCAGTCTGTCTGATTTAGATTTATCAATCTGTCCAAGTATAATCAGCTCTACTGCTGCTCTCTGACTTGAATCAATGAACACCCATGTTGTACTGTCACAGTTTTGCTGATCGTCTATCACATTTTCACAAGGCAAAGTGACTTCCTGTCCAGCTCTGACAGTGAAGGAGGGGGGAAGTCCTTCAGCTGCTGCTGTTAAGAAGACGAGAGAAAATGATGAAAGATAAAGTCAAATGAGAAAATGTCTGTCAGACAGTCATTGACTCGCATTTTAAAATCCTTCTTACTGTACGCATACATATCACACCTTTGCTCATATAACGTGACAACTTTGTATGTTGTAATGACATTAAACTGACGTTGTGGCTCCACAGGCCTGACGTCACTCTGAGGCAGCCAATCAGACGCTCGGATCGGACAGACAGTGAGTTATAATGAGAAACTTATCACGTGATAACGAGACACGTGATAAAAGTTGTCTGGCATGGCAGCAATACACTTCCATATTCACTGAAGTCAGCATGTTAGAAACAAACAGCAGAGTTTGTTGTCTTAGTTCAATCAAACTGAGCTCATCAAATATCTTTAATAATATTGATCAAGTTATTTTTAATATATGTGATATATGTATTCTTACCTGTAAACTGAAGCAGCGCTATAAGAATCCATTTGAAGTCGACCATGGTGACTCTCTGTCTCTCTTCTTCTTCTGTCTCTGGACTGTCTAAAGTCGTGCTTTAGTAGAGAGCTGCTGCGTCTACTTCCTGTGGTTACTGTGATGTCACTTCCTCACAGTGACTTTATATTTTTGTCTTTATGTGAAGTTCACACTGTGTCTGGTCCCACGGTGTGTATGTGACAGTGACGTGTTTCTCAGGGTGAAGAAGGGGAAGTTGTGTGACTGTTAGTTCAGATAAATGTTTGCATGAACGCAGCTTGTTTTCTTCAGATAGTGTTTATTAGAAACAGACAGGATTCATGGTGATGTTTGACAGCACACATGAACAGACAGGTGAAGAGTCAAACTCCTCGTCCAGCACACTTTGACTCTTGATGTCCATGGTGCAACATGTTGATGCTGCAGCAGCTGGGAAACAACACAGATCAGATCATATTTACTGCTCTGAGACCTGTTGGTTCCTCATTGTATCTTTGCAGCCATTTTTCTCAGAGACGTGAAGGAGAAGTGTTTTCGTGAGAATGTGGGTTAGTGTTGTACTGAAGGGTTGTGGTTGAGGTCAGGTTGGGTGGAAGGCTCAGAGATAAGATGGTGACCAGGGCTGGCGGTGGCAAAATCTAAGAAGTGGGCTGCAAACTGTTACGCAATGACCGTGAGAACAAATGAACTCTTTTCACATGCTCTCACGCCACACGTCCATCAACCTACAGATTCATGTTTCACTTTCCTCCTGACGGTCTGAAGAACTCACTGCTGCACGGTGCTGCTTGTCTGTCTTTGCTGTCCTGTCTGCAGCGTCAGTAGTTATCAGTTTTTGACTGTGTCACTGACCTGGATTGTATCGTAGGATAATTTATTCTCATGCTGCTGCTCAGAGCAGCAAGCTGACAGGAGGACGAGCTCAACAGCTAAGCAATGCACTGCTGTGGACGGGGGCAGCAAAAACATGAATTTTAGAAATCCAGGTACCATCTAGGTTTAAAAAGAGCTTAGTTCTCTACAAGGCATACAAAGGCTGTGCTGCTCCATGCTCTGCCTACAGCCGCCTCTATCATCTATCATCTGTCTGTGTCAGGCTAGAAAACAGGACCCAAAAGCAGACGTAGCTGGTGAGGAAGTGACAATAGTTTATTGCCGAAACAATCAGAAGATACTAAACAGAGAGTGGGGGTGAAATCGAGGCTGGGTTTGGGTTCCATTGAGGATGGAGCAGTGGGGGACTTGCAGAGCAGGAGGTTGGATCCAGGTGTCGGTGCTGACTGGCAGGATAGACGGGTGATCCAGGGAAAAGAGGACAAAACTTCCTGAGGGCAAAACAGAGTAGAGGGAATGAGTTCATGGGAACACAGACTAGGAATAACAACCAAATGTCAGAGGCTGGTACGAAGCGTACTGAGGTACACAAACAATCCGACGAGGACTGGAGCGCTGGGCAGGCCTTAAATAGAGAGCGGTGATTGCAGGATGGAAGTCAGGTGCTTGATGGGGTGCAGGTGCCATAATCAGTGAGCTGAGGCCACGCCCACCAGCTCCGGGAAACATGGGGAAAAGGACAAATGAAACACACCAAGACACACCCACACACAATCACTCACACACCAGCCTCCAGCCACAGTCATAGTCAGGCAGTCCTGACAGTCTGCCTACAGCCGCCTCTATCACTGTCTGCCTACAGCCACCTCTGTCACTGCCTGCCTACAGCCGCCTCTGTCACTGTCTGCCTACAGCCACCTCTGTCATTGTCTGCCTACAGCCACCTCTGTCACTGTCTGCCTACAGCCGCCTCTATCATCTGCCTGCCTACAGCCGCCTCTGACACTGCCTGCCTACAGCCGCCTCTGAGACTGCCTGCCTACAGCCGCCTCTGACCTTGTCACTGTCTGCCTATACAGCCGCCTCTGTCACTGGTCTGCCTACAGCCGGCCTCTGACACTGTTCTGCTACAGCCACCTCATCATCTGTCTGCCTACAGCCGCACCTCTATCATCTGTCTGCCTACAGCCGCCTCTATCATCTGTCTGCCTACAGCCGCCTCTATCATCTGTCTGCCTACAGCCGCCTCTATCATCTGCCTGCCTACAGCCGCCTCTATCATCTGTCTGCCTACAGCCGCTTTATCATCTGTCTGCTACAGCCTGCCTCTTCGCTGCCTGGCCTACAGCCGCCTCTGTCGCTGTGAGACTAGGAGGGCATTCTAGTAAAGAATAATCACTTTCCATTATGACACTGTTAGTACATGAAGGAATCACAAACCTCAGAGTAGAATGAAGAGCTAAACATTTCTTTATTTGCAGATTATATTGTCATCAAACCAAGCACATAAACATCTCAACAAATTTGTGAACAACAATGTTAAATGAAAGTGATTAAAATGAGTTCTTCTGTACACAGAGACATGAAACTGAGCTCAACATGCCGGAGCTTCAAAAACAACCAGTAAATCTTCAAATCAGGTCTGAATTCTTCAACAGGAAAACAATTTAAGGAAGTTAAACAAGAGTTAAAAGCTCTTTCCAGTTCAAACAGTTCAAATCCAGCTGCTGTGTTCTGAACTGACTGCAGATGAGAAAGTTTTTACAACAGATGCAGAAAAAGACAAAAACTATAAATAATAAGTCTTCTAAAATGATCTTAGGATGTTTTTGTGACTTCAAATCTTCATCTACTCTATGGAAAACATGTGAGGCTGATGTAAAGTTGTTGATGGGTGGAGTCTGATGGAGGCAGAAGTGTTGCTCAAACTCAAACAGAAGATGTGACGTTCTCATAGTTCACTGCACCATCATCTTCATCATCAGCCACCTGTGAAAAACAACAGGACACGATCAAAGCCGCACTCTGAAACACTCAAACTGACAACTGTCCAATCCCAATCCCACTTCTCTGATCTGCAGGGCGGCTGTAGCTCAGGATTGTCTCGTTCAGAGGACCAGCTGATCTGAGTGTCCGAGCAGATGTTGAACCCCGGTGTGTGAATGTGATTGTGCTCTGAACTATGGCTGAATGTGACAAGTGTTGTAAAAGTGCATGAGTGCTCGCTCCATCTGATTCAGTGGACATCTGTAAAATAACGGTGTTTCTCCGCCGAAACTATAGTATCATCACTTTATTGAAGGTGTTTGATCGTAATAATTCAGTAAAATAATGATGATTCTCTGCCACTGCAAACTGAAATCTCCGTGAATGTATATTTTGACATTTATTTGATGATGATATTTGATCTCATTTTACAGTGATTTGACCGTTTTCTGTTTTGTTTCTTTACTATAAAATCACATGTTTTCATCCGTCTGTGTTTTTCTCCCTGAAAAGACAAGAGAAAGATTCAACTTTAGTTTCCACAGTGAAAATCCAGATTCATCCAAACTTCTTGTTTCTGAGTTTCATCAGTGAAAGTTCTCACCTTTAGTTTCTTGTCCACATGCTGATGCCACCCGATTATTATGAGAGCTGCTAAACCCACAGACACGATGATGAACCTCCACCAACCTGGAAAGAGAACGACAACATCAAAATATTCAGCAGTTTGAAAGGGAGAGTCAAAGAGAGTGAGATATGTTAAATATACATGACACACAATGCGAGAAGTGTGTCAGATGGAAAGGTTCTCTGTTTTTCATGTCTTTGTGAACTAAGAATAACTCCACCCACACAGAGACACAGAATACAGTAACAGATATAGTATAGTACAGTAATTAGCAGGAGTTCAGCCACACGCATGACCAACATGATGTAGTCCAGAACGGAACAACCTGCACGAGCTGTGGATCAGAAAAATAACGTCAGTCAAGAAAGTTATTATCAGAAATGTGTTTAGCACAAGAGGCTGTGAAAAGTCCCAAAAACTGCAGTCCCTCAAACGTCCACTTGAGACTGGCTTCAAAACGAGTCACTCTCCATAAGCCCCCATGTTAAAACATCCAGGATCAGCACTGCGAGCATGCAGCGACATCTTAACTATATCTACAGTGTTTATGTATGTGTATAAGTTACATTCAAACTCTGAGATTTGTTTCATGTTGAATACCGATGAAGAAGCTGCTTTGTTTCTCCACCTTGTGTTGTTGTTGCCGTTGTTGCTGGTCTTGTTGTTGTTGCCATTGTTTGCTGGTCTTGTTGTTGTTGCCGTTGTTGCTGGTCTTGTTGCTGGTCTTGTTGTTGTTGCCATTGTTGCTGGTCTTGTTGTTGTTGCCGTTGTTGCTGCATCACCTGATGATTAAAACAAAACAAAACAAAAGAAACTGTTGAATGAAGAAGAAGTACGTAGTTTCTGTAAATGAGAAAGAATGATGTCATCTTCTGACTTCAAACATCAAAACAATCATCAAATATAGTTTGTTCCATCAGGATGAAGTGACTTTAACAGCTCATCATGAGCTCACCTGGTTTCTCACCTGAGGTCTGACGGCTGAAGGGAAACTGCTGCTCTTGTCCATTGTAAAGATCACTCACTTCACAGTTAAGTGACTTGTACTTCTTTGACTCCTGCTTCTCATAGGTCACATTAACTGAGCAAATACTATGTGATGTCTTGTCTTTAACTTTACCCTCATACAGCCACTCCACTCTGTGATAACACCATTCATGTTCCGACACAGAGCAGGACAACGTCACCTCATCATTGTTCTCGTGTTCAGTCACTGGTGAAGAGAGTAAAATTCACTTCATCACTATAATCATAATTATTGGGATGTTTCACAGTTTGAGCTGAAAACATGATGATGGAAATACTCACTGAAAACAACAGACAGATCAACCCGACTGTCTCCACGTCCTGATCCATCCTGTCTGCAGGTGTACTGACCAACATCCTCATCTGTGACCTTCTTTATAACCAGAGAACAGTTCTGTGTAACACTCAGTCTGTCTGATTTAGATTTGGCTCTTTTAGAAATCTGCCCATCTTTAATCAGCTCTACTGTTTCGCTGCTTTTTGGAGCAACGAAGAGCCAAGTACGTTTACATTTGTCCTGATTACCAGTCACATTTTTACAAGGCAAAGTGACTTCATCTCCAACTCTGACAGCAACACGGAGAATAGATTGTCCAGTCACTGCTGCTGAAATGACGAGAAAGGGAAAAAAGAGATCAAATCTGAATCTGACTTTTCTGTGAAGATTTGTCTGAGATCATTTTGTTTGTTCGTAACATTTCTGGTATTTCTGTATTTGTTATAAATGCATCTTACCTGTAGAGTGAAGCAGCAGAATCAGAAATGAAGACACAACCCAGAAATCAACCATCGTGCTTCAGTCCGTCTTCTGTCTCTTCTCGGCTGTTAACTGTCACAGTCTGGAAGCTGCTGGGAGTTAAATGATGAAAAGATGAATCCACTTCCTGTGGTTACTGTGATGTCACTTCCTCACAGCGACTCTTAGTCTGTTTTAGATTTTCGTCTCTCTGAATTTCTTGTAGACGTACAAACAGCCAAAAACTCAACAAAACATTTTTGAAATGTAGTTTTCTCTCAGGAAAAGAATCTGTTTCTGCATTCATGGAGCCAATCTAACGCTGCAACAAGCAAACTATGTGGAGACTCAAGTTCACACCGTGTACAGTCACATGGGGTGTACGTGTCAATCACATTTCTCAAGAAGAAGAAGAAGAAGAAGGGGAAGTTGGCTGATTGTTAGTTCCGATAAATGTTTATTTGTTTCTAACGAAAAGAAAAAGAAGAAGAAGAAGAAGAAGAAGAAGAAGGGGAAGTTGTGTGACTGTTAGTTCAGATTAATGTTTGCATGAACGCAGCTTGTTTTCTTCAGATAGTGTTTATTAGAAACAGACAGGATTCATGGTGATGTTTGACAGCACACATGAACAGACAGGTGAAGAGTCAAACTCCTCGTCCAGCACACTTTGACTCTTGATGTCCACGGTGCAACATGTTGATGCTGCAGCAGCCTCTTCCATCTTTGCAGTCCTTTTTCAGACAACTGAACGGGAAGTGTTTTTTTAGAATGTGGTTAACAAGAGCAGCAGAGCTCTGAGCGGTTAACACCCTCGAATGATGAGCAGACACACATCACAAACACATCCAAAGATGGGCAAAGATGTGGAGCGTGGGTGGAGCTGAATGAAGCCTGGTTGCTCAAACAACGTGTGACGACACCCAACTGTCAATCAAACCTGCTGTGCTCTTAATTCTGCATCTTTAAGTTTAAGCTTCATCTTTTTTGTACCAGGCTGTAAACATGTTTATTTCTGCTCTCAAGTTTTAACATGGGGACTCTTGACTGCAGCCAGCTTCAAGTGGACGTTTGAGGAACTGCAGTTTTTGGCACTTCCTCTCTGTCTTCACTTCACAGTGATGGAGGTCGCCGCTCGACCACAAGCTGTGTGACTCAGTCAGACTCTCTGAGAAACGACTCTACCTGCAGCTGGTCGGGCTGATTTTTCCTCCTGTACGGCCCCATGCATTTTAAAATCCTTCTTACTGTACGCATACATATCACACCTTTGCTGATATAACGTGACAACTTTGTATGTTGTAATGACATTAAACTGATGTTGTGGCTCCACAGGCCTGACGTCACGCTGAGGCAGCCAATCAGACGCTCGGATCGGACAAACCTCCACAGTGAGTTATAACGAGAAACTTATCACGTGATAACGAGACACGTGATAAAAGTTGTCTGGCATGGCAGCAATACACTTCCATATTCACTGAACTCAGCATGTTAGAAACAAACAGCAGAGTTTGTTGTCTTAGTTCAATCAAACTGAGCTCATCAAATATCTTTAATATATTGATCAATTATTTTTAATATATGTGATATGTATTTCTACCTGTAAACTGAAGCAGCGCTATAAGAATCCATTTGAGTCGACCATGGTGACTCTCTGTCTCTCTTCTTCTTCTGTCTCTGGACTGTCTAAAGTCGTGCTTTAGTAGAGAGCTGCTGCGTCTACTTCCTGTGGTTACTGTGATGTCACTTCCTCACAGCGACTCTTAGTCTGTTTTAGATTTTCGTCTCTCTGAATTTCTTGTAGACGTACAAACAGCCAAAAACTCAACAAACATTTTTGAATGTAGTTTTCTCTCAGGAAAAGAATCTGTTTCTGCATTCATGGAGCCAATCTAACGCTGCAACAAGCAAACTATGTGGAGACTCATGTTCACGCTGTGTACAGTCACATGGGGTGTATGTGTCAATCACATTTCTCAAGAAGAAGAAGAAGGGGAAGTTGGCTGATTGTTGGTTCAGATAAATGTTTATTTGTTTCTCAAGAAAATAAGAAAAAGAAGAAGAAGAAGGGGAAGTTGTGTGACTGTTAGTTCAGATAAATGTTTGCATGAACGCAGCTTGTTTTCTTCAGATAGTGTTTATTAGAAACAAACAGGATTCATGGTGATGTTTGACAGCACACATGAACAGACAGGTGAAGAGTCAAACTCCTCGTCCAGCACACTTTGACTCTTGATGTCCATGGTGCAACATGTTGATGCTGCAGCAGCCTCTTCCATCTTTGCAGTCCTTTTTCAGATAACTGAACGGGAAGTGTTTTTTTAGAATGTGGTTAACAAGAGCAGCAGAGCTCTGACCGGTTAACACTTAAAATAGCCACATGAAGATGCAGACATGCAAACAGACAGCAGCAGACACTATATTAGGACATAAGACAAAGAGCCTTTTATCAAATTCTGTTGAAAACTATTTTATCTTTGCTCTTTACTTCAAAAATATAAGATTACATATAGAGATTCGTGTGGCCTCTTGTGTACCGAATCCTTCCTGGGCTGAAAGAAGGTGTCACAGTTTGCAGGTTGTTCTGTGTTTCCTGTTTTATTTTGTAGTTCTACCCTGTCTGTGTCTTCTCTAATTCTACTTCCTGTCTTGTTTTCTCACTACCTGGTGTCCTGCATGTCTTTTTAGTCCCTGTGTTTCCTTGTCTATATATGTGTTATATGTTTCTGAGTGTGTCTGCGATTAGCGTCCAACTCCCCAGCGTTTGTTTTTGACCCTGCCTTTGCCTTTGCCCTTTTGGATTGTTGGATCTTTTGTTTGTGTTTTTTTGCCTGGATCTCCAGCCACCTTTTGGTTAGTTTGTTTTTTTGTGTTCCTTGGTCTTCTTCCCTGCTCCTGTGCTGTCTTGTGTTCATCCCTCACCGTTTTATTATTAAAGCTTTACGTATGACATGTTAAAAAACACAAAATGTCAACCTCAAAATGTTAAAATATAGAAAGAAGGAAATCCGGGATCTTACAGGATTTTATTTAACCATGATTTATTTATTTAGGGTTATTTTTTTGGCCTTTTATGATAGTACAACTGAAGATAGACAGGAAGCAGAGGGCCGAGAGAGGGGGAATGACACGCAGTAAGGGGCCGTCCGATGCGGGATTCGAACCGGGCCAGCTGCAGCGAGGACTGAAGCCTCTACACATGGGGCGGCCGCTTAACCCACTACACTACCGACCGCCCGGATTTATTTATTTAATAAAGCATATAATAAAGCATATTATTTAATAAATCATATAAAATGGTGGACACAAAAAGCAATACACACTTACATGTTAGATAAAGCATTCAACCATAAACAACAAAAATTAATTTCACAAAAATATCCGGCATGCAGGGAAACAGTATAAAGAATACACTATAGTATAGCATAATATATACATATGTACAGTATATATCCAACATGCCTGCCCCATCTGTTCACCCTCTCCACCTCTAGAGGGAGCCTGCGGAAGCTTTCACGGTGCTGTAGGTCACTATATCACCTTCGTCATTATCATCATCATCAACAACCTGCAAGAACAGAGTATAACTTCTAAATTACATGCACATAAACTTAAACATAAACTTGTTGACATGTTGGTCTGATGGTGGTGCCACCCAGCTGAGGGATCCCACTGAAAAAAACACCAGGGTCCAACATCTGCCGACCATGAACACTTGGACACACCTCCTATGCAGTTTATTACTTTAAACACTGAAGATGTCAAAACTATGAAATAACACATAACCCTTCGCCCTCATAGCCTGCAGGTTTGTGTTGGGTCATTGTCCTGTTCAAAAACATGTCGCTGCACAATGCTCTGGTAGCCATGCTGGTTAAGCGTGCTTTAAGGTTATCAAACAGCTTCACAGTGGGAACCACACATGTAGATACCATCCAATCACTGGAACTAAAAATCTTGACTTTTGACGAAATCACAGATTCCCACTGGTCTAATGTCCATTATGTGTTTCTTGGCCCAAGCAATGTTGGCCTCCCTCAATAGTGGTTTCCCTTACAGCAATTTGACCATGTAGGCCTGATTCACACAGTCGCCTCTCCTCAACAGTTGATGTTGAAACATGTATGCTACTTGAACTCTGCAAAACACTGATGTGGGCACTAATCTGAGGTTAAAAAAACTGTTAACTGGTTATATTTAAGGCTGGTAACTGTAATGAACTTCTATTCCTGGGGGCCTCGTCATCACGATTCACTTTAGGCTACATTCAAAGTTAATAAAATTTTCCATATTGACTGACCTTCATGTCTTAGAGTTAGTTCAGCAGTTCTGGACAAAATATAGATTACAGTAGTTGAGCAGAACTCTTCATTGAATGTCAACACTACCTCTGAAAAACACAACCGAGTCTGAAATGCATTAAGAAGGAGAAATTCTATGAATTAAACAGTTAATTGGAAGTCATTCCAGATGACCACCTCATGAAGCTGATTGAAAGAGTGCAGACAAGAAGGTGGCTTGTTCAACACATAATTCCTTACATGTTATTCACTTAGTCATAAAAATAAAGAAACCTTAGAAAAAGAAGATGTGTCCAAACATTTTGATTGATACTGTATATCGACTTTAATGATAAACTATAGTTAGACAGCTTACCTGGGCTTTCCTGTCGGGCTTCTTGGTGTACCTGATGGAGGCGTAGGAAACACCACCTTCAGGATCAGCCTACACAGAGAGGACAACAACATGGTTGCTCAGTAACATCGAACTTCCTTTTTCTTCTCTCATATGTAAGAAACAATATGTGTGGTGTGTGATCACACAGTTTCCTGACTGGTTTCTGCCTAAACACTGTTTAATAGCCAGGACACAACACGAGCAACATCTCTGTAGTGGAATAACATGTCCAACATGTTTTAAGATAATGTGATGGATGATCTGTGCAATGTAATGTAGTAGAACAGTCCCACGGCAAAACTGCCAATACAAAACTTAAACTGAGTCAGGGGGCAGTTTGGAGTTGCTGTTGTGTTGCGTTGCTCGCATTCTTTCTTTTACTCGTATTAAGTTTTAAGACTCACCGTGTTCTGATGCATCTGTGTTTGATTTTCTAAAAAGACAAAAGAGAGACACGTTTAGTTTCCACAGTGGAAATCTACTAGAACTTTTTTCTTTTTTAAACAAGTTTCGTCTGTTCTCACCTTGAGCTCTCTTCCATTTGATGACGGCCACCACAAAGATGAAAAGTGCTGCAACGACCAGAGCTGCGGTGCTGAACTTCATTTTCACTGATGTCCATTTGTTTCCTTCTGTCGATGTTGATTTAGTTGTTGTTGGTGATGTTGTAGTTGCCGTTGTTGCATCATCACCTTGAGAAATGCAATGAACAAAATGCAACAAACGGTGACAAAGAGTAATGTGACATCCTGTGTAATTATCACATTAATTATCAGTTTAAAGTGACTTTAAACAGCTCATCATATTCTCACCTGAGGACTGACGGTTGAAGGTGAACTGCTGCACTGTTTCAGTGTAATCATCAGTCACTTCACATTTAAATAAGTCATGATGGTTTGACTCCTGCTTCAGATAAGAGGTAAGAAATGTGACAGTAACTGAGCACTGTGATGTGTTCAAGTCTCTGTTATCTTCATCCACGCCTTTACCCTCATACAGCCACTTCACTCTGTGTCTACACCATCCATGTACTGACACAGAACAGTTTAACACCACCTGATCAGTGTTCTCGTGTTCAGTCACTGGTGAAGATGGAGATATTGTGAGAGAAAGACAACAAGAGTAAAATTCACTTCATCACTATAATCATAATTATTGTGATGTTTCACAGTTTGAGCTGAAAACATGATGATGGAAATACTCACTGGTAACAACAGACAGATTAATTAGAGATAGCTGTTGTTGTTTTCCTGTTTTGTCCTGTTTGCAAGTGTAGGCACCAACATCCTCATCTGTGACCTTCTTTATAACCAGAGAACAGTTCTGTGTAACACTCAGTCTGTCTGATTTAGATTTGTCTTCTTTGTCAAGCTGTCCTTGTTTAAAATTCAGTACTGTGTTTCCTGACCTTCTGAGGACCCAGGTAGTATCATCACACTTATCCTGATCATCTGTCACACTTGCACAAGGTAAAGTGACTTCATCTCCAGCTCTGACAGTGAAGGAGGAATGAGACCAAGTTGACGCTGATAAAAAGAAAAAGTGAAACATGAATATGACTTCACAGTTTGTGTGATGATGATTTGTAACTGTGACTCATTTCTGGTTTCTAAGACTTCCCTGAACTCACCACGTTACAAAGGAAGAACATTACCAGGACTATTAGTAACATACATGCAGTTTAACAATGTTTTCTTACCTGAAAAACTGAACAGCAGCATCAGAAATAAAGAAAATATAATCCACTTGAATCCAGCCATCGTGTTTCTCTCTCGGTCTCACGCTGTCAACTGTCAGCGTATCGAACGTGCAGCTTCTTAGAAGTGAATACAGCTTCTTCTTCCTGTAATAATAAATAACTTCCTCATGCTGACTTCAGTCTGTGTTTTCACACCTTTGTTTGCCTTTGAATTTGTTTGTAACATTAGTTTCCATTCTCTCTGAGTTTCTTGAGGATATGCAAAGAGTGGAAAACTTTGTAACATTTTAAGTTTTTAAATTGGATCAATGTTTGGAGATTGTTAGTTCAGATAAATGTTTGCAATAATGTGATCGTCTTATGGGTGGAGCAGGGTAACAACCCTGCAGAAGCAGGAAACAACATATATAAGATGTCAAGTTGCTGGTCTGAGACATGTTAGTTCCTCATTTGATCATTTTTAGAGAACTAAAAGTCTTTTGATGAGTGGGTGTGTACACCAGCTGCAGGGCTCTTGAGACGTTATTTTAAACCTTTATATTTGACATCTTTACATCTTTAAAACAGTTTTTTAATATTCTGCAGAATCCACTCCTCTGGCTCCATCACACCTACATTAGTCTGAGTCCTTCTGGCTCTGATTGGTTAGTTCAGTCACATGTGAGTCAGAAAGAGGAAGTCTTCTCTTGCAATGGATGAAGTGTGAAAATGCAGCATGAGAACGTTACCCGCCTCCACCCTGCCGCTTCTTCCCACGAAGTCACCACATATCAAACCCTCACAGTGTGACTGACTTTGGCTTTTTGCTAAATTCTACATTTGTTCTCTGAAAGTTTCTGTTTTATCTGAATCTGTTTGGTGTCACCACTGATTTTAATGCTATACACACACTCCTTTAATGATGTCTTAAAGTAATTTGTAATCATATCACAGCTACAGTAAGAGGTCGTGTGCATCCAACATTTCTGTATGTAGTCTGAGCTGGTGCGATGTTATTTACATGTGATTTAACCAAACAGAGGGAAGTCTGATTACTAGAGGTGAGAAAACAAAAGTGCACAGTGGAGCAGAGGGAAACTTGTAGTGTGGCCTCAGAGGCCATGTGAGTTTGACAGAGTCAGCACTGCAAAACCTGTAAAATTAATAGCAAAGCTCTTATGTGGTGTTCCACAAGGATCAACCCTTGGTCCTCTTATGTTTTGTTTGCTAACTCCTCCAGTGGTCTATCTTTTAACCTCTAAGATGACGACATGCAACTTTATCTCTCAACTGAACCTCAATAATCTTGTCAAGCTGGGTTTTTGTCTTGTCTTGTCATTTCTTGTTTTATTTTGAAAAGTAACTCTCCTCTCGTTTCAGGTCACTTGCCCTTCCTCATGTGTCATGCTTGTCTTCCCTGATTCCTGATTGTGTCCACCTGTTTCCCATCGCCCTCATGTGTCTTGTCCTGTGCCAGTGTTTCGTCTCTGTTCGTACACCCAAGCCAGCTCCAAGCCTTGTTCATAGCCAGAATCTGTTTGTTCTTGAGTTTTTGTTTCTGCCTCGTAAGAGTGTTTTTTGGTTGTAACCTTTTCTTAGTCTTGCTTTTGGTTTCTAGTACTTAGTTTAGTGTGTAGTATTATCTAGCCTCCACCTTTTAGGAGAGTTTTTTTGTTTGCTACTGTTCTTCTTTAGTGGTTTTAGTTCATGTTTTGTTGCCTTTTGATTTTTCCTCCTTGAGAGTGATTTTGATTTTGATATTTTGCATAACCGATAGTTTTGGAGTGTTTTTTGTTATATTTAGCTTGGCCTCGTTCTCTCTTCTGAGAGATTCTGTAAGGTTAGTTTTCATAGCCTTTTGTTTCGCCTCACTCTGTCGAGAGGTTTTGTTTCCTTCAATAAAAACTGCTCACGGACAATTGTGCTTCTGAGTCCTGTTTAAGTTCCGGCCTGACAAATTTGACCACCTGCTGAGCTTTTGTTACAAACTGGGTGTTTCCTCATTTCTGACAAATCTGAGATCCTTATGATCGGCCCTCAATCAAACCATGTTATGAGCCAGAAACATGGAAATATTACATTCATTTATATTAAGGCCAAACACTGCAAAATGTTGACATGAACTCAATCAGAATCAGTTCTTCTCTACACTGAGCAACAAAGATGATGCAAAACTGCTGCAGCTTCAAGTTTAAATCTTGAACTGTAATTTTTTTATTGTGTTTGCACAGAGTACAAGTATTAAGACAAAGAAATGCAGTTTAGTATCCAGAAGTGCAAAAAGCAGAACACTGTACAAAGTGCATTATATAATATACAGAATACACAGTAGGGGGTAGATATGAATATGATAAGGCATAAACAGGATTGACAGCACTACCATGTGCAGCATTTACACGAGGACATTAGTAGAAGACATTACATACAGAATAAACAGCTGGAGGTACAATATGAATATAGAGCAGATATATACAGTGTAGACAGGAGTATAAAGACATTTTTTTAATGAGGTTAAATGAGAAATGAATGAATATAATGAGTTATCTTTCCTGTTAGATGACTCAGCTTCTTAATGTGAGAACTCAAGACGTGAGCATCTGTGTCCCACTCAGACTAAAATACAAATATTTGTTACACTGATTGATGGAAACAAACACATTCAGTCATCCAGGATATAAAAACGTTATGATCATGTGGAAGTACCAAAAAGTGCAGTACCTCATGCTGCCACTTGAGGCTACAAAACAGGTTAAGGCAGGACTACCAAGATGGGATGATCTTTGACAGCAGTGGACTCGTTTCTCTGATCAGTGCAGTCTGACAGAGGAAGAAGGCTCTCCAACGTTTTCATATTCCACTGTACCGTCATCTTCATCTTCATCATGATGCCCCTGCGAAAAACAGCAACACATGGGGAGGATTCTGGGTGAAAATGGAGCAAATAAATGTTGAAACACAGAGCAGCTCCAAAGAAACAGCTGGAGTTTAGTGCCTTGCTCAAGAGAACCAGAGTGATTCACTTTCCTAACACACACTGTTTGTTTTTTCAAATTACAATCCCACTTCTCTGACTTTCAGGCTTCCTTTGCTCCACATTTAACACGAGGGAATTTAAATAATCATTACTTTAAACGTCCACATTGTCCAAAAGCTCCCTGAATGCATCACATTTTCCTCCCAGCTGACTGTTGGAGCTTGGAAACTGAACACAGTTCCACAGCCGGGTCAGCAGAACCTGAACACACATTTGATTATCCGGTTTCCAAACTCACCGTGTTTTCTCCCGTCTGTGTTTTGCTCCCTGAAAAGACAAAAAGAGAGTCGAGTTTAGCTTCCACGGTAACTAAATCCAGCTTCATCCTGACTTTGTTGTTTGTAAAAGTTTCACCTTTAGTTCTTGTCCAGATGTTGACTGTAACAACACTTATTATGAGCGCTGATAAACCCACAGACACAGTGATGAAGCGCACCCAAGCTGAAAAGAGAATTTACAAGTGTTAGTCGTAGTCAGAGGTGTTTTGATGATGAGATATTTGTTAGTGTGCTCTTGGACTGTCTCTGTATCTCTAATATCTAAATGGACAAAGTGTCTTTTGCCTGCATGTCTTTTCTTTCTGTTGTGTTCAGTCTCTACCTTGTTTTGTTCCATCATGGTTGCTTGTAAATGTTGGTTTTTCACCTCCTGTGTTCATTCCTGCTGTCGATGTTGATTTAGTTGTTGTTGGTGAAGTTGTTGCATCATCACCTTGAGATAGAGTTATGACATGACAAAGAGTAATGTGACATCCTGTGTAATTATCACATTAATTATCAGTTTAAAGTGACTTTAAACAGCTCATCATATTCTCACCTGAGGACTG
Organism: Larimichthys crocea; assembly: GCF_000972845.2. NCBI lineage: Eukaryota > Metazoa > Chordata > Actinopteri > Sciaenidae > Larimichthys > Larimichthys crocea. The sequence continues at coordinate 21,365,332 of NC_040021.1, forward strand.
ACGGTTGAAGGTGAACTGCTGCACTGTTCCAGTGTAATCATCAGTCACTTCACATTTAAATAACTCATGATGCTTTGACTCCTGCTTCAGATAAGAGGTAAGAAATGTGACAGTAACTGAGCACTGAGAGTCTGACGTCTTCATGTCTTTGTGATCTTCATCCACGTCTTTCCCCTCATACAGCCACTTCACTCTGTGTTCACACCATCGATGCACTGACACAGAACAGGACAACGTCACCTGATCAGTGTTCTTGTGTTCAGTCACTGGTGAAGATGGAGATATTGTGAGAGAAAGACAACAAGAGTAAAATTCACTTCATCACTATAATCATAATTATTGTGATGTTTCACAGTTTGAGCTGAAAACATGATGATGGAAATACTCACTGGTAACAACAAACAGATAAACCTGGGGAGAGGATTGTTGTTGTCCTGATTTGATCTGTCTGCAGGTGTAGTAACCACCATCTTCCTCTGTGACCTTCTTTATAACCAGAGAACAGTTCTGTGTAACACTCAGTCTGTCTGATTTAGATCTGGCATCTTTGTGAATCTGTCCACGTTCAAACAGCGTTACTCTGTTTCTTAAATCACGGAAGAGCCAAGTGACAACATCACACTTATTCTGATCGTCTATCACATTTTCACAAGACAAAGTGACTTCCTGTCCAGCTCTGACAGTGAAGGAGGAATCTGTCCAAGTTGGTTCTGTTGAGAAAAACATGAAAAATAACCTGAAACACAACGAAAGATCCTAAATGTGACAGTTCACCTAACTCACCGAGTCACAAACAAAAGTTGTCTGTCTCAGTTCAAGGAAAGAACAATTTATAAAGAACCATTAGTAACATAAATGCAGTTTAATAATGTTTTCTTACCTGGAAAACTGATCAGCAGCATCAGAAATAAAGAAAATATAATCCACTTGAATCCAGCCATCGTGTTTCTCTCTTGGTCTCACGCTGTCAACTGTCAGCGTATCGAACGTGCAGCTTCTTTAAAGGAATACAGCTTCTTCTTCCTGTGTTAATAACGACGTCTCCTCCGCATGCTGCAGTCTGTTTTCACACCTCTGTTTGCTGCTGAATTCACATGTGACATGTAATGATGCATCTTTATTGTTCTTTACATTGTGCTCTGTGTTTGAACTCCACATGACACTTCCTTTCCACTGAGGCACTGATGTTCTTCCGAGTTTCGAGTCATGACCTCATCGTACAATGCTTTTGACTAAACAAAATCATGTTGAGAAATGAGCTGATAATAATTTTACGTCATGTTCAAGAAAGTATTTACTCTCTTCTAACTTTAAAGTTTAAAATGAATGAGCAAAAATAAAGAAATAAACTTAACATGCAGTGAGAAGTGACGGTGTGTTGTTGGAGCTGAACGTCTTTTCACTCGCCTGGCCTGCAAAACCACAACACCTCTGCAGTATTTCTATATTAAAGTTCTTCCTGTTTTCATGTCATGACCTCATCCAGCTGAGAGCAAACATGTGAATCAGAAATAATACTGGTCTGACCTGTTTCTGAGAACTGAAGGGGACATCTTGTTTTGAGGATGTGGTTAACACCACCACCAACAAGAGGGCCAACTAAGGGGCCCACCTGAGCCATGTTGATCTATTTGCTATAACCACTGAGTCACATGTGACACCCCAGCAGGGGCACAGGAAGTCGGTCAGAGTTGGGGGCTGTAACTCATCATTGGCGCCAACTCGGGTAAACTTCCCTGTCGTCATCGAAATGTCCTCCATCTGTCCTGAAAGCTGCGTTTGGAGCCAGTCAGTCGTGTTCACACAGGACTCAGCAGCAGCTAAAGCGACCTGTCCGCAGCCGTAAATACACTCAACTCAACTCCAAAGCACACGCTCTGCAAAACCACATGCATTGAATCTGAGTTTGGTGGTTGCAGAAGTGCTGACTGTGGTTAAGACACCATCACGTCACATGACTCCAGTCCAGTTCACCAGAAACAGCTCGTAGCCAATTTGGCTCAAGCTGTGTCACGGTAGTGGAAAAACTCTTCTCCTGAGCTCAGCTCAGCCTGTGCTGCGTGGATCGGGAGCCCAAAGCACCGTGAAAGTGTCGGTATTTCCAACACCAGCACAAAACTATTGCAAGTCTAGCATAATGTTGCCTCAAGGTGATTGGACAAGACTCAGATTCATTAACTAGGGGAGATAAACAGCATGTAAACGGACACCTGTGCCAATCAAATGATGGAGTCATTAAGACCACTGTCATGTGTGAATATATACCTGAATATCCTCCATCCGTTATGTTCAGTTCTGTGGAGTCTCCATGGTTTTAACAGTTCCCTGCACCACCACCTTCATCATTACGTACCTGTGAAAAAGATTAAAAGAGAGTGAGCAGCTCCAAACTAACATGTACTTTTAGTACTTGCAGTATTCTAGTACTAGTCCAACAGCTCGAATATGTTCCTGTTTTTCTTTGCCTTTTTGGTTTCATTTAGAAATGAAAGAGTACCCTTTATATTTATTTTGATGGTTTGAGCAGCACCCACTCACCTTTTTCCCCTTTTGTCTGCCTCACTCTTACTGTTGTATTATGATTGCAAATCCCTGTTCCCTGCGCTGTAGGTGCCGGTTATGATCAGGGTCGGGTTTGGTTATTTATCTTTGAACGAGTTGAACAGTGTGAAGGCAAAAAAAAAAAAAAAAAAGCTTTTTAATCAGATATGAGACAGAAGCTGTTTGGACGTAGACCTCAGACATCTAGTCATTGTTGATGTCTGAGCCGAAATTACATACAGGCATAATCTGGATGTTTATTTTAAGATTGGTGCATTCCCAGGCCCTGGATGGCTCAAGACCAAGTGCACTAACTGTGGAGAAAAAAAATGCCACTGTTTCCATCTTTGCTGAATTTGTTTATCTGTGTTTATGTCATTTAAAAATACAGCATGCACTTGCCGGCCTGGTAGACTTAATAGAAGGGAAAGTCTTACACCCACAATCCATTGCTCAACATCTCCTTCACACGCATCTCAGAGTTTGGGTCACAAGTTAGTGTTGAAGATAATAATAATCATGAAGATTTGAGTCCACATTCAACATACTAGTTCATGAAGTGTAGAAAGGGTATCCACGGTGCTGGACCACAGACAGTGTAAAGAATGGGTGCCCGTGATGCCTCCCACAGGTTTCTGAAAAGCCGCTGTGAAGCTCAGTATGGTGCGGTGTTAGTCCTGCCTCCACCGCCTCCCAGCTGATCTAAAAATGGGTAAAGATGTGGATCATTGTGGAGCTGAGGTGGGTTGATGATGCCTGGGTGCTCAGACACTGCAGCCACGCTCTTAATCCTGCATAACTTTAAGCCTTAATATAATGTGAACAGGTGAGTTGTATATAAATTCACCCTCAGTACAGTTGTCATGAACGGGGAAATTAGCTACAGAGACCAAAACTGTTTTTTGTACCAGGCTGTAAACATGTTTATTTCTGCTGTCTAACATGGGGACTTATGGAGACTGACTCACTTCTGGAGCCAGCCTCAAGTGGACGTTAGAGGAACTGCAGTTTTTTGCATTTCGACATTTTAAATTCACTCATTTACACGTATCTTATTGTTTAACCTGTAATGACAAATCATTTACCGGGGAGTCTCCACTGGTATTTCCTGAAATGTCAAAACTTTTGTTGTTTCTATTGATACTGTGTATTCTGTGCGGCATTTCACAAACCTAATTAAGTTACTACAAACTAAAAAGTAATACACAGAGTATGTATGAGGAGAAGGTTGGGTACCCGTCACTAGTTTTGCACTGGGGGCCCCCTGGTGTCCAGTGATGTTACTCAGATTGTTTGTGATGAATCTGTTTTGTCTCACGTATTTTTGGCCCCAAAAAGAGAAAAAACAAGCTGTATTTTTAAATATTTTCAGTCTTAATTTGACACAAAAGGCCACCATATGTCAGCCCCTCTTGTATCTCGGTGCCAGGAATGTACAGAGCGGCTCTCTTGGGAGCTGCAGAGCTTCACTTAACATTCCCTGTGAAGAGCCGTGCTGTCAGGCAGCGTAACCTAACAACCGCACAGAGGAAACAAACAGAGGCGAGGGCTAACGCTGATAAATGCAGAGGGGGGGGGGGTCCACATTGCTTGGATTTAGGATGAATCGCGTTTCCAAAATAAAAGCACCTGCAACACACTGTAATGTAAATGTGCCGACCATCACTGATGTTTGAGCCAGTTTGCCCAGCAGGTATATTTATAACTCCCATTCATTTGCATCCAATCACTTAATTGATTAATCAACGACACATTTCAGCTGGACTTATTCATTTAACTTCTAAAGAGAAGATTTATTGATGACTTGGAAGGTCCTGAGAGGCCTGGTCCAAGTTATTTAGCAGAAGATTTTGTGTCCTGTGTCATTGCTGCCACCTTGAGATCCATGGATGTGTCCTTTTGGGTTGTTCCTTGGTCCAGATCAGACACAAAGGTGCCTTTGACTCTGAGACAGTGGACCAGCCTGAAGGGGTCATGTTTACTGTCCCCCCACAGCAAGAAGGTTCTGGTTTCGAACCTGAGATCTGTCTTTGTGGATTCTTCTGCAGGTTGATCGGTGACTCCAGTTTGTCTGTGTGTGATGAACCGGAGACCCGTCCAGGATGCACCCTGCCTCTCAGCTGGGATTATCCCCCCATGACCCTGATATGGAAAATGAATGAATGTTTTATGATGTTTGATTTTACTCTGTGAGGTTCAGTTCATTGCAACCGCTCTATTATAAATAGAGGTGCTAAATAAATACGACTTATATTTTGTATTTAATTATAATAAAACATATTTTACAGTATTTTGATGTTGTGTCCAATACTTCACTCTGAATAGTGTTGTAGAAGTATAAAGTACAGTACACACCTGCATGTGTGTGAGGACAACTGCATGACGTCACAGCGGGGGTGGGTGGGTGTTATGCAAATGAGGTAGACGAAGTCGAGAGGAGGATGTGAGTCATTCTCTCCTCCATCACCATCACCATCACCACCATCCTCTGAGGTGTGTGTGCGCCGCTGGAGCTGCAGACAGACAAGACACACACACACACACACACACACACACACACACACACACAGAGCTCTGGTGGTGGACCGACTGAAACCGACTCCATCTCTTTGTTCGCTCGGAACATGGCGTCAAAATGTCCAAAATGCGACAAGACGGTGTATTTCGGTAAGTGCATGATTTCTGTGTAACCGCCCCTGCGTCGAGATGAGCTGCTGAGCCTGAGACTGTCTAATTATTTAATTCTTCATATATATATTTTGATGCATTACGTTTGTTTAAAGCAGATCAGATTTATTATCCGCCCTGCAGCTGCTGAGTTTGAATCTGAGAGGACGTGAATCCATTGACAAAAAAAGGGGTGGGCTTCATTTTGTAAAATAATGAAATCATTTGATCATTTTATGAATATAATCACATTTAACAACTTTCTAAGAAGCATCCAGGAATATTGGAGAAAACAGATCTTTAATGTGTCGACTTACTTCACGACTATCTTAGAAATTAATTAATTAAATTAGAAATTCTTAATATCAAAGGATGTTTTATGACAGGTGGGGCCTTAATATGAGGATAAATCACTCAAAAAAAAAAGTTATAATCATCCCATTGAGTTCAATTGGTTTTTATATTTCAGTGGGTCACAATTTAGTTAAAAAAATAAAATATATTTCAAATATTTCACATCTGTGCTGCTAAATATTTAGTTTTTGTGGTGCAATATGAATAAAACCTCCAGATCGTGGTATGTAGGCATATGTTTATGGCCATAAAGTAGTCCACAGTGCCCCCAACATAAAATCTGATGTATTATCACATCACCAGATGCTGCTATCTTTCATTTACAGCTGAGAGCTGTAGACAGAAAATGTATTTTTTAAAGGTTTTATCACTGTAAGCTGTTCCCAGCTGACGTTCTGTGAGAGGCAGGGTACACCCCGGACAAGTTCATTACAGAGCACAGACAGGTAGAGACAAACATTCACACCTACGGGCAATTAAGAGTCATTAACCTATCAGCAGCATGTCTTTGGACATGTGGGCGGAAGCCGGATCACCTGCAGAGAACATGCAGACTTTTGCGTAGGCCCCAGTCGGCTGGGGGAGTTGGATCATGATCTCTGAAATACTGAAATAGATAAATAAACTTCACATCATGTTTGCTTTGAGATTTTCCTCTCTTTCTGCTGCACGTTGTCTGTCACTCAACACATCTGTGTCCGTGTATCCGTGCCCTCCAGACGCAACTGTTAATTGTGGTATTTAAATGAGCTTCAGTAGAGCAAGCATACCAAGCAGCCCTGCCCCAGAATGTAAAACTCGAGTGATACAACAAACCACAGACGGGCAGTAGCGGCATGAAATGCCCCACAAGGGACGAAACTGACTTTAATTATCCGACGTCTGGTCTGCCTCGGTTTTTCCAGACAGATGGAGATGAAATGAATTTGAAAAATGTCAAAGACTCTAACTGCTCACAGCTCTGCTCTCAGACTGAGCTATAATTGGTTCACTATCTCTTTGCCTAAACTATGTTATCTGACCGCTTATGACAAATCACCATCTGTAGATTCATGTCCACCTTTAAATTAAGGTGGGATGAGTTTAGTTCTCTGGTTACCGGACACTGTGTTGGTGTTGATAAGATTAAACGTGGGTTTATCTTCTCTGACTGTTATCATGAGAAAACAAATGTGATATCATCTTACGTAGCAGTGAGTTTAGTGAGCATATATCAGTTTTCAGCTTCTTTTCATGTTGGAGCTGCACCACATGGCGGTGTAAATAATTCATCGATTGCACATGCGACGCATGGATAGATTTTCTTTTTGTTCTTTCTCCGGAGAGCAAAAACCCCGCCCTGCAGGTTCAACCAAACATGCTGCTCTTTCAAGTCTGCAGTAAATCTGAAGCTCCCAAAAAGATCGTATCGTATTATCAGAAATATGTTTCCCCTGGCAGCGTGAGCTGTTGTTTCGTAGCTGCAGAGGGAATTTGATGGAATGCATTTTCTAAATGTTGAGCTCAGACATTTCATCTATTTTTGAACTTCAAAGTTGTCTTCAAACTCAAAGGTGAAGGCAGTAAAACACAGGAGCGTGAGTGGAACACAGGTACAATTACATCATTGTCCAGCGCTCAGTGTGTGCCAAGGTGACTTACTGTCACGTATCACAGCGACAGGCTGACGGGGAGTGTCGACAGGAAGTGTCATGGTGTATCAGGGCCTCAGTGTATCTGCTGGGATATTCTGGGAAGAGGACAAACAGATAAATGTCTGTCCCTCTGTCTGTCCTTCTGTCCTTTCTGCAACAGTCTGTGCAAATCAAACTGTTGAGTAGCTGGAACAAAGGCTTCTTCAGGGACTCTGAGGGTTTTCTTTTTACTGAAGGAAGGGTAGACTAACTGATCAGGGGTCAGTATTAATGGCATTCGTTGCACAGATTTGGATCATAATTTAACCATTTGGATGACTTACACATTCTCCAAAAATGCCACATTAAGACACAGAGACCTTGAGGAACATCAAGGATTCATGTTGTGATTTGGTATCAGACATTGCGAGCATTACCCAGAAACCCTCTGGTTTGTGGTCAGTTTCATCAGGCTGTGATTATCATAAGACATCGTCAAGTTTCAAAAAATGGTCTCACCACTACTAATGAAATGTCTTCACACATGAACACAACTAGACTCATTTAATCCACAAGAGTCGGATTTGACCAAAGCTGCGTGTGGTTAGTATAAATTAGGCGTGTTTGTAAAGTGGATACAACCAAGATCAAGACACCTCTTTGAAATCAAAATGTAGCCTTAACTCTGGAGCGTCTTAAAAATGAAACCACTGCAGCCTGCAGACAGTAACGTCTGCCGCAGACATCCGGACTGGACGAGGTCGAATGAGGCAACAACTTCTGAACAGAAGAGTCAGTGTTAGTAGAGTTAGAGCGATGGGGGAACAGCAGCTTTACGTAGTATGACAACAAAATGTGAATCTCTCTGTATCACTCTGCTCTCCTTCCAAACGCAGCGGAAAGAATGTGCTTCAGGTTGATATGAACTCCTGAGTGCCTGACAAGTGTCGTCTGTCACTGTAACGGTCGTCTGCACCAAATGCATTTCTACTTCCCATGACCGCTGGAACATCTGGCATTAAAAACATCTGGAAATATAAAGCCAGTGAATTACATATGTTGTGTTTGTTATTCCTTTATGTTCCTGCAGTTCTGTACAAATCGAAAGGCTCCCCATCTTTCCATGTAGTCCAAAACGCCTGTGGTACAAACGCCAACACTCCCCCGGAGCTCCGAGCTCACAGTCCCGGCAGCCCGGCTAACAAACTGCTACAGTTGGCAGCAGTTTAATTCACTGTCCATCATAAACTCTGTAAGTCACAGAGAGATGGAGCAGCCGGAAGAAGAAAACATTTCCTCCATAAAATATGATCCAGTTTCACCAGAATCACTGAAATATTTCGTGCTGTGTAACGTACTTCTCCCGACCCGGAGCCCAAAGTTACATAGTGTGAGAACAGACGTACGAATGACAGAGACACCGTTCACCTGATCACAGGTCAGTGCGGATCAACATGATTTTAACTCTTGTATGAATTCCTCCTTCCACAGCGGAGAAGGTGTCGTCTCTAGGGAAAGACTGGCACAAGTTCTGTCTGAAGTGTGAGCGCTGCAGCAAGACGTTGAACCCTGGAGGCCATGCTGAGGTATGAGGTTAGACATATTGGTATTATTCCACCATTTCTGTGTCATCCTTAATGTGTAGTGGATCACCAAGCTTTTTATTGTATTGCATGTATAAAGACTGTAAGTGCAGCAGCAGAAAGAGGAGAAAAATAATCACTGATGTGTGTGAAGCTACGTGCAGCCGCAGGTTTTAAATATGCTCGGTGTGAATGTACACTAAAACCAAGAGAACAGAAAACGGGAACCTGACTTCAGGACAGGAAGTCCTGAGGTGTCATTGTGGTCACTGAACAGTTTCTCTATTGACTTTCTAACCACATCCCAATCCTGCAGAACAGTTACGACAATGACCGTACACAAACCACAAAGAGACCACATGTACTTCCTGCTGAGGTTACTTTCTCTGTCACCAAAAGCCAAACATGGTTTTTCTGCCTGAGTTGGAGAATCTGTTCACGCCATCTTTGAGTTTCAGTAACACTTATTGTAGTGCATGACATAAGCTTGATGGTCCTGGAGCATAGGGGTCATAAAACAGGTGTAAATACTAAAAAAGAGATGAATGAAAGCAGCACGAGAGCTCACGGACCTCCATCTGTGTCTACATGGAGCGCAATTAGGCACAACGTTGATTGTAGGGGTGATAAAAACCAACCAAATTTGGCCCCAAACGATTCTGTCCTCAGTTCAGCTGTGCTTTCATTTTATTTTGAGGTCGGAGCTGTTACATTCGGTTCTGTACGTAACAGTGGCAGTGTGTCTCATTGGTGACAGAGTTATCAGATTATGATCATCTCTGTGGCTTTCACAGTCTTTTAATAACCTCCTAATAAGGAAGAAACGTGCTGTGAATCACAGCTGAGCTGATAAGACTGAGCTCAGTTACCAGCGAGCAGAGCTTCACTGCTAAAAGCCACCGGTCAGTCACTGTCAGGCACAGTGATGATTCTTTGCGGTAGATTTAGTTTAAAGATATTTGTTATGTGCGGTTGTGCACTGAACACCTCCAGCCTGAGCGATTTTATCCAGCCTGTGGTGACACCTGGGTTTATTAAAAAAAGATGGACGACTGAAAAATCAGCAATATTTTATGTCTTGAAAAGGGTCAGACATGAAGAGTCCGGCTCAGGACGAGTCTTTGTTTGCTTTAAATGATACATAGTTCACAAAAACAGCGTTATGTGTCATTTTCCAGGGAACAGACAGAGACAATAATAATAAAAGGAATGGACCGATGCTCATATTTGGATCTTTGCTATAAATGTTGTGAACAGAACAATAACAAAGAGCAGACAAGTCTCATGAACTTCTATGTATGAGTCGCGTTTCATTTGTTATTTGGTGTTCTGTGAATCCAAACAGACTAAAAAATGTGTTTAACTAAACTTCTCCACTCTGGACCAGAACAGCAAGAATCTGGACTCTTAACTCTTTTGAGAGACGGATGCCTCTGCTCACTTTCCCTCCCTCTTGTATTTTGCAGCATGATGGGAAACCTTACTGCCACAAGCCCTGCTACGCTGCCCTCTTTGGGCCAAAAGGTGTCATTTCTTTTTTGTTGTTGTTTTTTTTGTGTTTACACTTTAGTATCAGCTCCACATTGGTCGTTTACAACGTTTGCATGTGTTTCAGGCGTGAACATCGGCGGTGCCGGTTCCTATGTGTACGACAATCCTGTCAACGAAGCCCCTGCTGCTGTTTCTATGGAAACAGATGGCAAACCAGAGGAGGAGAAGAAAGCCCCCGCACGGGGACCAGTGAAGGGTGAGAAATATGTATAAATAGAAAAGCTGTCATATGTTGGAAAGAGAAATTTACTGTCTGCCTGAGGTGGCTTTGGTTTAGCTGTATGATTATCTTGCTGAAGTAGAAGAATGAAATATATTAAAGCCGCAGAGGACTGATGCAGATAACGATGTCTGAGGCAAAGTTATTGTGTGGGAGATAAGAATAGGGAGAAGGGGGGAGTGTGTGTCCCTAAAAAGTTGTACAGATGCCATAACAATAATAATTTATTGCCGATCACATTTCTTTGCAGCAAATGTTATTATTTATTCCACTTTATTCTAATTCGATGTGACTTTCTCAGCTGCGAGCTTCTCGTCTTTCTCTGGAGGACCCAACATCTGCCCCAGATGCAACAAGACGGTTTATTTCGGTAAGCTGACTGCTTCATATCTTTCAGTTTGCACACATTGGTGTTGGAATGTGCCTTAAGGTGGCTGGTTGCCATAGTGACTGTCTCCATGACGGTGTGTGTGTGTGTGTGTGTGTGCAGCTGAGAAGGTGTCGTCTCTCGGGAAGAACTGGCACCGGCCCTGTCTGCGCTGTGAGAGATGCAGTAAGACTCTGGCTCCTGGCAGCCATGCAGAGGTGAGAGAGCTCAGCACGGCGTTCATAAAGCTGGATGTTGCTGATGAGTCCACATCAGGAGGGATTAAGAGGATGTCTTTGTCTTTCTGTTGCAGCATGACGGACAGCCATACTGCCACAAACCGTGCTACGCCGTGCTGTTTGGGCCCAAAGGTATGAAGCCAGAAAGTCCCTCAGTGCGGGGGAGCAGCAGGCTCGGCTCACTGTCCTTGAAACAGTGATTGACTCACCATATACCCAAAAATAAAGAGTCTGCCGACGATCATTTTAGATCTACAAATATTTATCAGAGCCAGAGTTCTGTTTGTTGACTCAAGAGAAAGTGTTTCTCAAACGTGTGCGAGCTCCCTCTAGTGGTACATGGAGCAGTTTTTAAAATGTAAAATTGGAATGAAATGAATTAATTTAAAGTAATAAAATACTGCATGTTTAATACTAGTTCATATTGCATGAACTGATGTGTGTTCTGTTCTCTCTGTCAGGCGTTAACACCGGAGGTGTTGGCAGCTACATCTACGATGATCCCGAGGCTGAGGCGCAGCCCTGAACTCTGACGCCGTCTACAGGACGTCTCTTTGATTTGCCTTCACGGCGACAAACGATATGTACTGCACTCACAGGGATGGATATTTAGATGTTTATGTTGTATTTGTATATTGTTTATATATCTATTTTTTGTACTGAAACAAACCTTTAACATGTCCTCCCATGTGAGTTTCAGATTTGCCTTTAGGTTTCTTGGTTCTCTTTGCCAAATAATTATCAGCCTAATTATGTAGTAGATTAAAGCGCCTGTGGTTTTTCACTTCTTATTAAAAGTTTTTCAGACTTTTGTGCACCAGCCCACCAATTTATCGTCAGTGTTACTCGAACAGGTTCGTCCTGGTTCTGAAAATAGGGCTGAAATGTAGACGTAGCTGAGATAGCGTGAACACACAAGCGTGCGTTTTACTGAATGTTTTGAAGTTGAAGGTGAGTTTGAGGTCTGTTGTGAACAAAAAGTGTTTGACTGTGCATCACATTTTCTACAGTAAAACTGTGATACCAAACCTGAGCTCAGTGTCTGTGTATATATATAGTGTATATATATATTTGTTAATAATTAATTTATTTCAAACCAGCATCAATACAGGTTATCATTTTGCAAGTCTCCTAATTTATATAAGGAAGTATATAAGTAAGTTTGTTTTGTTTTTTTCATTAACGAAACAGTAATTCAGAAAATAGTACAAACTGCTAATTACCCAGATACCAAAATTAAATTAAACTGAACTATTTAGTTATTTATTTCTGCAGATAATATAACAAAGCAAAACAAAACATGATAAAATGTACATAAAAAATGTACATGTCAAAGGAATCCATCCAGAAAGAAAATAGTTATATATGCTTACCATAAATTTACAGTTAAATTTATGTTAATTACACAAATTTACAGACAGAAGTTCAAAAAGAAAAAAGAGAAAAAAGAAATCCAAAAAAGAAAAAGTAAAAACATAGTTCTGTACTCTGTAATCTCTTTAATTGCTTGTTTTGTCTGACCAACAATTCAAGACCCAAAACTAATTCAGAGAAATGCAACAGATTCTTTTTTTAAAAAAGAAGCTGGAACTGACCCGTGTTTTATATTTTTTGCTTGATAAATGATTGATGACTGTCAGAGACATTAAAGATATTAAAACTATGCTCACATACAAAGTATTCACAGACTATACATGCAACAATTAATATTCTAAAAGAAAATAGTAAGTAATAGTAAGTAGTTTTAGTAAGGAAGAGCCTAACAAGTCAAAGTAACTTAGACTGGAGACTAATTTAGAGAGAAGGTCCAGTTAATTGTGCAACAAGATTGGGATGGGATTAATAGAAAAAAGCTGTTTTGTTACATTATTGGTTGTTTTATAGACCAACAAGGTGAAAATCAGCTGGTTTAGTTCACAGATGCAAACACACTGGGACACTTCTGACTTGTATTTGCAGTTAAAGCCATGTTTGCCTGTAGGTGTCGCCCACGCTCCACGGATCACAGTGAAGAAGACCTGAGCACAGTTTCAGTTTCACTACGGCATAAATGTGAACACTCAAACATTATAGGAACACAAAGAACTTTTTGTGTTAAAGGTTATACTCTATCAAACAGTAGCAATCATTATGAGACAATTTTATTTTTATTTAAATTTATACTCTTAAACTAAGTATTTTGAGGAATGACCAAAATGTCCTCACTTTCCAAAAGCGTCCCCAGTTCATAATTCAATTGGTCCTCACTAAGATACAACAGCACACACACACACACACACACACACACACACACACACACACCTGAAATCTTACACACCTTTTAAAGGAGGTCAGTGAACACACCAGGCTTTATTGAAATTCTTTTGAAATGTTTTAATTGGTCTCCGCCTCTGAAAAGTGCAGCTGAGTAAAAAGGTAAAACGTCACTGACAGGTAGAAAGTCGGACACGCCCCTTACTGGAAAGAGTACCCGGAAGAGGGGATTTGTCAAGGTAAACAGATTATTACCAGAAGTCAGGAGGGTTTGTCTACAAAATAAGAGTGCAATTAAATTGAATTCTAATATTATTATTTTTCAACCTTTTCCCCCCAGTAAAATAAAAACATAACAATAGTGCATTATAGTGACAGAGACAGTGTTACTACCCACGTTATTATTATGATGATAATGATGATGATGTGTCCTGGAGGGAGTTTAAGCTGTACAAATAAAAACTCAAAAGCATTGCACACCCCGTGATGAAAGACAGTCTTGTGTATGTACAGAAATGTTCATGCACTCCACATTCAGAAATGCATCTCTGTGTAATAATGTAATTTTTTATCTTTTGCACATTCTATTTACATATTTATATTCGTAGTATATTATTTATAGTATGTATATCTCAAATAGTCAAGTATTTATTATGCACATATTATACATATACTATATATCATATCATATTTGTCTATATATACATATATTTACACATGTGTACATATTATATGTTGCAGTTATGTATGTATGCACACATTGCACAGGCTAAATATATGACACATTTCTATGTGTATCTATATAGATATATCATTATTATTATTATACTCTGATTATTATTAAATACTGTAGTATTATTATATACTGTAATATTATTATATACTGTTATTATGATCAAATACTGTAGTATTATTAGTATATACTATTATTATTATTATATACTGTAGTAGTATTATATACTATTATTTTTATTATATACTATTATTTTTATTATATACTGTAGTATTATTATATACTGTTATTATTATTATATACTGTTATTATTATATATTGTAGTATTATTATATACTCTTATTATTAGTATTATTATTATATACTGTAGTGTTATTATATACTGTTATTATTATATCCTGTAGTATTATTATATACTGTTATTATTATTATTATTATATACTGTAGTGTAGTATTATTATATACTGTAGTATTATTATATACTGTAGTATATACAGTATTATATCCTGTCATTATTATTATTATTATTATATCCTGTAGTATTATTATATACTGTTATTATTATTATTATTATATACTGTAGTGTAGTATTATTATATACTGTAGTATTATTATATACTGTAGTATATACAGTATTATATCCTGTCATTATTATTATTATTATTATATCCTGTAGTATTATTATATACTGTTATTATTATTATTATTATATACTGTAGTGTAGTATTATTATATACTGTAGTATTATTATATACTGTAGTATATACAGTATTATATCCTGTCATTATTATTTTTATTATTATATCCTGTAGTATTATTATATACTGTTATTATTATTATTATTATATACTGTAGTGTAGTATTATTATATACTGTAGTATTATTATATACTGTAGTATTATTATAACCTGTTATTATTATTATTATATACTGTTATTATTATTATATACTGTAGTATTATTATAACCTGTTATTATTATTATTATATACTGTAGTATATACAGTATTATATGCTGTTATTAACAACACTACCATCATTTCTGTCCATAACTCTAACAATGCGTCTCTTTGTAATAGGGCAGTTTTATTTTGAAACGCTTCACCGGAAGTCACGTGTTTAGCATAATGCTACTTCTGCTTTGCCTCCGTTGCTTCGTCGCCATCTCTCAGTGAAAACGCGTCCGTCGACTTTTTAGCAGCAGAAATAATCAACAAGTCACCGATTAACGGGAGAAACTTTCTGATCGACGTTGAAACGTTACCGTCGTTCAGGAAGTCGCTCCGCGTGCGAGCAGCTCGGATTTATCCGCCCGCGAAGAAGAAGTTAGCTTCGCCAGGCTAGCTGTTAGCCTGTGACGTCGTCGGTTGGAGCAACTTTTTTATGTTTCCGGCAACTCGGAGCAATGTTGGACGGATCTGCGGCTCACGGCGATGAGGCCAACATCGGCAACGTCGAAAACAACAACCCGATATCGTTGATTTCCGGCGGCGATGGGTTGAGCAACGCGGGCAACAAAGCGAGGCAGCTGAGGAGAGGGGGGAGGAAGCTGCGGTCCGCGGCCCCGCTGCATCAACACAAAGCCCCGAGAAACGGGCCCAACGTCCGGCTGTCCGATCACAACAACAACAACACCCAGACCGGACACACGCAGCCCGGTACCGAGCTGCCCGCCGGTACACAGACGGTACTGAGCCTGCATCAGCTGAAGCAGGGAGCCAAGAAAGAGGTGACACAATGTTTACCTGCATTATAATGTGATCATGCTTTTATTTTGAAGCTTTAACACTTTAATTTCATCAACAAAAATCATTAAAACATTAGTTTGTTATTTAAATATTCTGTTGACTCTAAAATATGTTGGCAGACGTGTTAATATTTGTTTTTAATGGTAGTGCATTGAATATTTGTTTGTTTTGGACTTTTAATGTGACAAAATGAGACATTTAAAGACCTCAGTCTGGTCGTTTTCCATTATTTTCTATAATCTATAGTTTATTCTGTGAACCCAGAAAACAGCCAGCTGCAGCCCTGTTCACTCAGCTGTTAGTTTGAGTCTATAAAACTTTGAATTTATTGCCAAAAACCATTAAAACATTAGTTATTTTAATAGTCTGACTCTTAAAATATGTTGGCAGACGTGTTAATATTTTTTTTAATGGTAGTTCATTGAATATTTGTAAGTTTTGGACTTATAAGACATTTAAAGACCTATTTTTAATCTATAAATCTGTTCTAATCCTGTCTTACACAACATTAGTTTGTTATTTAAACATTCTGTTGACTCTAAATAATGTTGGCAGACGTGTTAATATTTGTTTTTTATGGTAGTGCATTGAATATTTGTTTGTTTTGGACTTTTAATGTGACAAAATGAGACATTTAAAGACCTCACCTTGGTCGTTTCCCACTATTTTCTATCTTTTCTGACATGTTAACATAATCTCAGACTTTATAAAGTCTTCTTGTAGCCAGTCAAACAGGTACAGTGTTGACACATTCTTGCATTAAAGTGTATTTACCCGTGATGACGTCGCAGTCACTGTTCCCTGTTATGAAGAAGTGAAAGCAGACGTTGTGCTTCCTCTTCCCGCTCACAGCTTTCGCTTTGTCTGCAGAGGAAGTTGGTATGAGGAAGAGGATGCAATGCAGTTTTAGGAGTGAAAGCAAAATTTACTGTAATTATATTTTATATATAAACACTTACACAGCAGAATGCAGCATATATATTTTTAAATACACCCTAATGTGGTAGACTTCAATAGTTTAAATAACATTAATGTCAAAGAATAATACTAATACAGTAGAATTTAATAGTTTTACTTAATGTCCCTAAAATAACAGTAATACAGTCGAATATTTCTTTTTGAACACACGTAATAATAAATTACATAATTCTGTATTTTTAATACTAATAAATCAGGATTCAGTCATTTAGATTTGCAAATGTTCACAGTATGATAAATGTTATTTATATACATTATTATAACAACGGCAATACAGTAAAATACAGTGTTTGTGTTTGTTTTTTTAAATATATTCAAATACAGAGGAATGTAATACGTTTAAAAAGAAATAACATTAATGTATTAAAGTGTAATTTTTCCAAAACAGCACTAATAATGAATTCAGTGCTGTAGATTGTATTTAACACATCACATTACACACACTGCTTCTGTATGTAGATCATTCTGTTTCTAAAACTTTGTTTGTGTCTCAGCTGCTGAAATCCAAAGGTGGCAGACTGGAGCGAGGGAGCATGCAGCCGGGCGGCCAACCTGCCCGCAACCTTCCCAGACACGACCAGATCACCCAGAACGTGATCACACGGAGCCACAAGCCCAAGCAGATCCAAACCCTCGGCACTTCTCACCCCACGAGGAAGAAAGACAACAGCAGCCCCAACAAGCCCCCTCCTCTCCACCAGCCTCCACTCCGAGAGCAGAAAAAGCCGCTCCACGCCTCCAACAACGTGAAGATCGCCGTGAACACGCCGCCCTCTGAAGCGTCCCTCGAATACCTCAAAGACGGCGACAAGGTGTACGCTGGAGCGAAGTTCAGTGAGCCCCCATCGCCCAGTGTCTTACCCAAACCACCCAGTCACTGGGTCGGAGAAAACGAGCCTCAACAGAGCGACCAAAGCCGAGAGCAAATGACTGTTCACCTAAAGTCGCTGCTGAAGGTTCCGGATAAATCATGACCACACTTTGACACGTCTAATTCATGCTGAACGCCAACAATTGGAAAATTACTATTAGATCCACCCGAATTTGGCCTTTGAGACACTGCAATACAATGTGAGAAGTTTTTATTCGCTGTAGTACAATTCCCCGTGATTCAACACGCCGCCTGCATCTGTGAACATTTGGGAGCCGCGTTGTAGCCGGAGGTCCGTCTGATGTGCAGCATACCTGCCTTCTTGTTGGCAGTGGAAAGAGAAGATAATAATAGTTGTGATTGAGTTCACAGAACGGACTGTGAACGTAAGAAAAGGTTTTATCCGGACGGTCGAGGTCGTCTCCAGCAGCAGCGCGCTCGGCGTCTCACGTTCATCACGTGACGTAAAGCGGCGACGGGCACTTTGTGTGAACACTTTCGAAAAGGCAGCGTCGTGTCGATGGACTTTTTAAAGTGCTCGTGTAAATGTACATATTATATTATGAACATATAACATATATTTGTGTATATTTTTCCTTGTTGTTTTAACTGAGATTCTAGTTTTGTTACTGAGTTTTTTTCCAAAAAAAGAAAAGTTCAAAAAAAAAAAAAAAAAAAAGTCTCCTGCGAACTGAGGCACTTTGTTCCAGCTCAGTCAGTTTGAGGCACAGTGGACGAAAGAAAGACTTTTCTTACTGATCTGCACTGAAACTTCAAAAACGAGAATGGCGGGATGTTCCAAAGCTTGACCGGCCACTATGATGACTTCACCAGCCGGCGTTAGAGCACACGAGAGGATTTCCAGATATCCCGGCTGGTTAACTTCCAAAAAAATGGCTCGGGATAGCGGACAGATCCAAAAGCCACGGCCAGCAGGAATCAGCTGGTCAGCTGAAGTTCTTTCCCTGAAAACGGGTCCAGCCGGTGGGAAAAGTCAAAATCAGGGACTGTGAGGCTGCTGAAGCCTCGGAGAACTGAAGAGAAGACGACAGGGTGAAGTCTCACGAGCAGCTGCTGCACAAAGCCAGTATCCAGCATCCAGACTGAGCTCTTTGTCTTTCCTGTCTGTCCACACCGAGCCGCCGCCGCCGCCACCGCTCCAAACACTGCAAACGTTTTCAGAAGTGGGTAAATCTCAAAACGTGGGCTCGGCATCACACCTGGAGGATGTATGGCAGACAAAAAGTCACTTTGCCAGAAGATGTCACGATTAGTTGACTGCCAGAAAAAATATCTGCAACTATTTTGACGATTGTTTGAGTCTCTATGTTTGGATTTAGACATTTGAAGATGTCGTTTATCATAAGAGGCTTTTTAAACAATTTTCAAAACGATTAATCTAATCTGGCTAATGAATCCATCGTTTATCGAAGCTTTACTTAATAGAAGCAGATAAAATACGCTAGGTGAGCGCAGCGCATTAAAGGATGGTGGCTGTTTGTTTCAGCATGGACAGACGTCTTTACCAGAATGACATGAAAACGTTGCTGTAGACGCACATTGTTTTTATACGTTAACTGCGTTTTAAACTGGCTCCACGTGGACGGAGTCTCACTTTGTTTGTTTTTCGTTTCACGTACCTCTTCAACACTCCAGGATATTTAAAGCACATCAGTTTATACCAAGAGTTCAGTATGTGTTGAATTGGGCACAGATGACCTGTGTGCCACATGTTTCTCTTATTTTATTTGAATGTTTTCTGTGGATGCAGGCAGCTGCTGGATCTCGTTTCTTTGACTTCTGTGACGTCACACGAATGGAAAATTGTATTACTGTAGCGAAAACTGCCCGTTTTATTGCAGTGTTTTTGAAATGATTTCATTCCAGTCACGAGAATATGCTTCACAACACATGTCACAATTTGGGAAAAAAATGTGTTTATTTTATGAAGCCTTTCATATCTAAATTAAAAAACAATATTAAAACACACGGTGGCCCTGTGTCAGTTTTTCTCTTGTTACAGACAAAAATAAATCCTTTTGTTATGAAATATATTTCCTCCAGATTTTATTATTATTTATTTATTGATTGATTTAAAAGAATACGCTTAATGCTGATTAAAGAATAAAAACTAGAATATAAGAACCAAGGGAATATGTATCAAAGATTTAGGTTTTCATAAGAACAGTGCAGACAAATTAAACCTGGACTGATGGCAGCACTGCATGAGAAGTTACAGGATCAAGTGATAACCATAGACCGTATGAAACATGGACGCAGTCTCCATCACGTCACCCACAGGTAGTAGTCCTGCCTCCTGGTTCATCCAAAAATAGGCAAAGCAGGGAATCGTTGGTGGAGCTGAATGAAGCTCAAACAAGTCACCTGTAACGACACGCACCTGTCAATTAAAGCGTCCACGCTCTTAATCCTGCATAACTTTAACGATTAATATAATCTGAACCCCTCCTGGAGCTGCCACCTTACCGTGGTGGAGGGGTTTGTGTGTTCCAATGATCCCAGGAGCTATGTTGTCGGGGGCTTCATGTCCCTGGTAGGGTCACCCATGGCAATCAGGTCCTAGGTGAGGGATCAGACAAAGCGCAGCTCAAACCCCCCTGATGAATATGAATATCAATGGAGCCGGGTCTCCCTTGCCCGGACGTGGGTCACCAAGGTCCCTCCCTGGAGCCAGGCCTGGGGAAGGGGCTCGTTTGCGAGCGCCTGGTGACCGGGCCTTCACCCATGGGGCCCGGCCGGGCACAGCCCGAAATGCTGACATGGGCCCTCCTTCCCGCTGAGTTGGGCAGCAGTCAGAGGCAGGGACCCTGGCGGTCCGACCCCCCGCTGCCGAAGCTGGCTCTGGGGACGTGGAACATCACCTCTCTAGCGGGGAAGGAGCCTGAGCTGGTGCGCAAGGTCGAGAGGTTCCGGGCTCGCTTCGACGCACAGTGTGGGCTCCGGAACCAGTTTCCTTGAGAGGGGTTGGACGCTGTACCACTCTGGAGTTCCCCCCGGCGAGAGGTGCAGAGCGGGGGTGGGAATGCTTTTTTCTCGGCAGCTCGGTGCATGTACGTTGGGGTTCACCCCAGTGGACGAGAGGGTAGCCTCCCTTCGCCTTCGGGTGGGGGGGACGGGTCCTGACTGTCGTCTGTGTCCATGCACCGAACGGCATTTCAGGGTACCCACCCTTTTTGGAGTCTTTGGAGGGGGTGCTGGAGAGCGCTCCCTCTGGGGACTCCCTCGTCCTCCTGGGGGACTTCAATGCTCACGTGGGCAGCAATAGTGAGACCTGAGAGGAACGGCCCCCCTGATCTGAACCCGATCCAGGAGAGCTTGTTCCGTGCCTCCATTGTCGAGGCAGCTGACCGGACCTGTGGCCGTAAGGTGGTTGGCGCTTGTCGCGGCGACAGCCCCTGAACCTGCTGGTGGACACCAGCGGTGAGGGATGCCGTCAAGCTGAAGAAGGAGTCCTACAGAACCTTTTTGGCCTGTGGGACTGAAGCAGCTGATGGGTATCGACGTGCCAAGCAGAGTGTTGCCTCAGTGGTTGCAGAGGAAAAAACTTGGGCGTTGGAGTAGTTCGTTGAGGCCATGGAGAACGACCTTCGAACGGCTTTGAGGAGGTTCTGGACCACCATCCGACGGCTCAGGCGGGGGAAGCAGTGCACTGTCAACACTGTGTTCAGTGGGGGCGGGGTGGGACATTTTAGGTCGGTGGGGGGAATACCTCGAAGACCTCCTCAATCCCACCAGCACGTCTTCCACTGAGGAGGCAGAGTCTGGGGACCCCGTGGCGGTCTCGCCTATCTCTGGGGCTGAGATCGCTGAGGTAGTCAAAAAGCTCCTCTGTGGCAAGGCCCTGGGGGTGGATGAGGTCCGCCCTGAGTTCTTGATTGATACGTCTCTGCAACATCATGTGGACATCGGGGGCAGTGCCCCTGGATTGGCAGACCGGGGTGGTGGTTCCCCTCTTCAAAAAGGGGGACCGGAGGGTGTGCTCCAACTATAGGGGGATCACACTCCTCAGCCTCCCCGGGAAGGTCTTTTCGGGGGTCCTGGAGAGGAGGGTCTGCAAGATTGACGAACCTCGGATTCAGCAGGAGCAGTGCGGTTTTCTTCCTGGTCGTGGAACTGTGGGCCAGCTCTATACACTTAGTGCGGTCCTGTAGGGTGCATGGGAGTTCGCCCAACCAGTCTATATGTACTTTGTGGACTTGGAGAAGGCGTTCGACTGTGTCCCTTGCAGAGTCCTGTGGGGGGTGCTCCGGAAGTATGGGGTAATACGGTAATACTAATACGGGCCATCGCTACAGCTGTAAACTGTTTCTTTTATTTTGTCTTTTCTTGTGCTCGCATCTGTTACTAACAGATCGGTTTTGCTCCACCTTGAGATTTTTACCTGCCACGTCCAGCCTAGTCTCAGCATTCTGTCTCCACTTCTTAGATTTTGCCTCTGCAAGCCCAACACTCCCCACCCCCCACCCCTGAATTTATTATTATTATCATTATTTATATTACATTTCCAGATTTCGATTTTTGTTTTTCAACATGTCATACGTCATGTTTCATTTTATTCATAGCCTCTTTTCCAACTCCTCATGTGACATCTCACAACTTCTTTCAACACAAGACGCCACAGCACTACATGTACCTCTATATGTAATCTTATATTTTTAAAGTAAAGAGCAAAGTTAAAATAGGGACTAATGAAATGTCTGTTTGCATGTCTGCATCTTCATGTGGTTATTTCAAGTGTTAACCGCTCAGAGCTCTGCTGCTCTTGTTAACCACATTCTAAAAAAACATTTCCCGTTCAGTTGTCTGAAAAAGGACTGCAAAGATGGAAGAGGCTGCTGCAGCATCAACATGTTGCACCATGGACATCAAGAGTCAAAGTGTGCTGGACGAGGAGTTTGACTCTTCACCTGTCTGTTCATGTGTGCTGTCAAACATCACCATGAATCCTGTCTGTTTCTAATAAACACTATCTGAAGAAAACAAGCTGCGTTCATGCAAACATTTATCTGAACTAACAATCACACAACTTCCCCTTTTTTTTCTCGTCAAAAGAAACATGTGATTGACACGTACACACCATGTGACTGTACACAGTGTGAACTTGAGTCTCCACATAGTTTGCTTGTTGCAGCGTTAGATTGGCTCCATGAATGCAGAAACAGATTCTTTTCCTGAGAGAAAACTACATTTCAAAAATGTTTTGTTGAGTTTTTGGCTGTTTGTACGTCTACAAGAAATTCAGAGAGACGAAAATCTAAAACAGACTAAGAGTCGCTGTGAGGAAGTGACATCACAGTAACCACAGGAAGTAGACGCAGCAGCTCTCTACTAAAGCACGACTTTAGACAGTCCAGAGACAGAAGAAGAAGAGAGACAGAGAGTCACCATGGTCGACTTCAAATGGATTCTTATAGCGCTGCTTCAGTTTACAGGTAAGAATACATATATCACATATATTAAAAATAACTTGATCAATATTATTAAAGATATTTGATGAGCTCAGTTTGATTGAACTAAGACAACAAACTCTGCTGTTTGTTTCTAACATGCTGAGTTCAGTGAACTCCTGGAAACAAGGATGAAGAAATGATCGTCACACTAACTATGAACATAACAGACATTTTCTCATTTGACTTTATCTTTCATCATTTTCTCTCGTCTTCTTAACAGCAGCAGCTGAAGGACTTCCCCCCTCCTTCACTGTCAGAGCTGGACAGGAAGTCACTTTGCCTTGTGAAAATGTGACAGACGATCAGCAAAACTGTGACAGTACAACATGGGTGTTCATGCAACCAAGAAAAACAGAAGCAGTACAGCTGATTAGACTTGGACAAATTGCTGAACATGGCAAATCTAAATCAGACAGACTGAGTGTTAGACAGAAATGTTCTCTGGTTATAAGGAATGTCACACATGAAGATGCTGGACGTTACTACTGTCAACAATGGAAATCAGGACAAAGACCAGGTTATCTCTATGTGGTTTATCTGTCTGTTGTTACCAGTGAGTATTTCCATCATCATGTTTTCAGCTCAAACTGTGAAACATCACAATAATTATGATTATAGTGATGAAGTGAATTTTACTCTTGTTGTCTTTCTCTCACAATATCTCCATCTTCACCAGTGACTGAACACGAGATCATTGATCAGGTGGAGTGGTCCTGTTCTGTGTCATCATATGGATGGTGTTATTACACAGTGAAGTGGCTGTATGTCGGTAACAATGTGGATGAAGATAACAATGATCTGCAGACATCACAGTCTCCCTGCTCTGCCTCTGTGACCTTTCAGTCTTCTCATTTCATTCACACATCAAACTCTGACTTATTGAAGTGTGAAGTGACTGATGGTGACAAAGTGCAGCTGTTTCCCTTCAGACTTCAGCCCTCAGGTGAGAAACCAGGTGAGAATATGTTGAGCTGTTTAAAGTCACTTCAGACTGACGTGAATAATTACCTGAAATATTTGTTGATTTTATGGATTTGAAGTTTGAATATTACATCACAACACAAGTTTGTACTGATACAACATATCTCACTTCTCTTTTACTCTCCTCTTTCAAACTGCTGAATATTTTGATGTTGTCGTTCTCTTTCCAGGTTTGTGGAGGTTCATCATCATGCCTGTGGGTTTAGCAGCTCTCATAATAATCATGGTGGCAGTCAGCGTGTGGACAAGAACTAAAGGTGAGAACTTTCACTGATGAAACTCAGAAACAAGAAGTTTGGATGAATCTGGATTTTTACTGTGGAAACTAAAGTGGAATCTTTCTCTTGTCTTTTCAGGGAGAAAAACACAGACGGATGAAAACATGGTGAGTTTTTATAGTAAAGAAACAAAACAAAGAAACGGTCAAATCACTGTAAAATGAAAGTCAAATATCATCATTCAAATAAATGTCAAAACTATACATTCACTGAGATTTCAGTTTGCAGTTTGCAGAGAATCATCGTTATTTTACTGAATTATTACGATCAAACACCTTCAATAAAGTGATGATACTAATAGTTCTGCGGAGAAACACCGTTATTTTACAGATGTTCACTGAATCATGATGGAGCGAGCACTCAGTGCACTTTTACAACACTTGTCACATTCAGCCATACGTTCAGAGCACAATCACATTCACACACCGGGTTCAACATCTTGCTCGAGGACACTTCAGCTGGTCCTCTGATTACGAGACAATCCTGAGCTACAGCCGCCCTGCAGATCAGAGAAGTGGGATTGGGATTGGACAGTTGTCAGTTTGAGTGTTTCAGAGTGCGGCTTTGATCGTGTCCTGTTGTTTTTCACAGGTGGCTGATGATGAAGATGATGGTGCAGTGAACTATGAGAACGTCACATCTTCTGTTTGAGTTGGAGCAACACTTCTGCCTCCGTCAGACTCCACCCATCAACAACTTGTACATCAGCTCAGCATGTTTTCCATGAGTAGATGAAGATTTGAAGTCACAAAAACATCCTAAGATCATTTTGAGAGACTTATTGAGTGTGCCTGAAAGCACACTATATGTTATCCACCGCGCTTCTTCTTTTGCTTATTATTCCTACGCCGTTTTTTTGTCACGCTACTCCTCCCAGAGTTTTTGTCGCACATACACAAAACGGGTATCAAAACGTGCAGCTCGGCCAGGATCGGTGTGCTATGACTTTTCTAAGAGTTTCGGCAAACGGTTTTGCCAAAAATCGCCAAAAACCACGCCAAAAAATGAATGGGTGTGCATTGCGAAAATTTCCGAGAGCTAGAGTGAGTGATGTCATCGCTACAGTGGAGAGGGAGAGAAAAATTAGTCGAAAAGGTAAATTTGTAAACTGCGATTGTGGCCGCAAATGTCAAGCTACAGAAATCATTTATACGTAGAAACGTAGGAAAATTTGTCGTCTCACTCACATTCGCCTGCGAAAACTGTGAGATATATAGTTTTGGCGGGAGACGCAAAGATGCGGCAACAACACTGATCGACAGCCTCATAGACTGCCATGTTAAAAAGGCAGGAAATTTTCTGGAGGAAAGCAGAAGTAACGTTTCTCTGAATTGATGTAAACGGCACATTTCTTCACTTTATTGACCAAAACAAATATGTAAACATTCAGGAAGGGCTCAGCATGCTCAAAGTTAAGCCGGTTCAATGATTGGACATACGGTTTGGCCAGAGATCCTTCCTCTTCGAGGGATGGTCTCAGCATTTTCTCTCTCTCTCTGTCAGCATTCCCAACTGACATTCTAACAGGTGCAGTAACTGCTCTGCTGATTAGGTCCTGGTTGCTTGGCAACCCTTAAGCCTGCCTGAAGGAGGAGAGGGGGGAGGGGCCAGCAGGCAAAAGCCGACCTGCGGCCATTTTAGCAGTTATTGGCACTTAATTTGAACTTGTCTAAAATGACAGACAGAGACAGCAGAGTAAAGACAAGCTATTTGCTAACATTAGCGACCAATGCTAAAATTATTGCTGAATAACATTAGCCACTAGGAATTAGGTGGTGATGCCGCTGGACAAGGCGGCCAATCACAGCGAAGTGATGCTGACATGAAGGCTGCTCTCCGTGGTGCTGAAGGCGCTCAAGCTTTCAGCACCATGGAGAGCAGCCTTCATGTCAGCATCAGTTGGGTGGCTCGTCCCCAAAAGCATGACACACTGTTGTGTCTCGTCAGTTGTGTTCATTTCAGTCATGTCCATGTTTAGTGTTTCATGTTTAGTCCTGTATGTCATGAACACCGTGCCTTCAGCACTTCCTGTCTTATTTTGTACTCACCTTTTCCCTCCCATTTCACACCCTGACTTCCTCCCTTTGAGTGATTTTCCCGCCTTTGTAATTGTTTGCCCCGCCCCTGATTGGTTCCACCTGTTGTCACTCACGTCATGTATAAATAGTCCTCGTCTCCCTTTGTCTTTGCCACTTCGTCTTGTTCAGTTTGTAGCAGAGTATTGTTTTTTTTTTTTTTCATGTTTTGATGGAAGTTTGTGTCATTTTTGGATTTCCCTTAAGAGCCTTTTTGTTTGCACTTATTCTTCTCCTTGAGAGCGCCTTTTGTTTGATTGCTTTTTGGACCAATAAATACCCTTTTGTTACATCTTCATCAGCTCTAGAGTCGTGCATTCGAGTCCACCAGATGTGTGTCTGAGGTCGTGACACACGCTGAAGACATCGGCCGTGTGTGTGCTCACCACGTTCGGATCAACACACACCTGTGAAGCTGTTTTCTCAAAAATGAACTCATGAGAGGGAACCGACTGTCAAAGCAGTCTTTGGAGGACTGCGGGCTCATAAGGCTAACAGCTGTCAGCTCGACGTTAAAAAGATAGTGTCGGAGGGGAAATGTCACTTCTCCCAGTGACCAAACCGACTTTAATTTGATGTAAAGAGTAACATTTCTCATAGCTGAGGCCTGACGCTTTTATTTGTCGTTTGTATCTATTTGCTGATGTGCAAGGCTTGCACTTACCATGCTCTTCTCTGTTATGTCGACGCTTGTTATTGAGACACTGCTTGATCCTGTTCCACATTCTGCTCCCTATCCTGCAGCTCTGATTGTGTCTCCTGTGCTTTCTCTGCAGACTGCTGCACACCAAGAGAGTCTGACTGAGTCACACAGCAGGTCAGTGACACAGTCAAAAACTGATAACTACTGACGCTGCAGACAGGACAGCAAAGACAGACAAGCAGCACCGTGCAGCAGTGAGTTCTTCAGACCGTCAGGAGGAAAGTGAAACATGAATCTGTAGGTTGATGGACGTGTGGCGTGAGAGCATGTGAAAAGAGTTCATTTGTTCTCACGGTCATTGCGTAACAGTTTGCAGCCCACTTCTTAGATTTTGCCACCGCCAGCCCTGGTCACCATCTTATCTCTGAGCCTTCCAACCAACCTGACCTCAACCACAACCCTTCAGTACAACACTAACCCACATTCTCACGAAAACACTTCTCCTTCACGTCTCTGAGAAAAATGGCTGCAAAGATACAATGAGGAACCAACAGGTCTCAGAGCAGTAAATATGATCTGATCTGTGTTGTTTCCCAGCTGCTGCAGCATCAACATGTTGCACCATGGACATCAAGAGTCAAAGTGTGCTGGACGAGGAGTTTGACTCTTCACCTGTCTGTTCATGTGTGCTGTCAAACATCACCATGAATCCTGTCTGTTTCTAATAAACACTATCTGAAGAAAACAAGCTGCGTTCATGCAAACATTTATCTGAACTAACAGTCACACAACTTCCCCTTCTTCACCCTGAGAAACACGTCACTGTCACATACACACCGTGGGACCAGACACAGTGTGAACTTCACATAAAGACAAAAATATAAAGTCACTGTGAGGAAGTGACATCACAGTAACCACAGGAAGTAGACGCAGCAGCTCTCTACTAAAGCACGACTTTAGACAGTCCAGAGACAGAAGAAGAAGAGAGACAGAGAGTCACCATGGTCGACTTCAAATGGATTCTTATAGCGCTGCTTCAGTTTACAGGTAAGAATACATATATCACATATATTAAAAATAACTTGATCAATATTATTAAAGATATTTGATGAGCTCAGTTTGATTGAACTAAGACAACAAACTCTGCTGTTTGTTTCTAACATGCTGAGTTCAGTGAACTCCTGGAAACAAGGATGAAGAAATGATCGTCACACTAACTATGAACATAACAGACATTTTCTCATTTGACTTTATCTTTCATCATTTTCTCTCGTCTTCTTAACAGCAGCAGCTGAAGGACTTCCCCCCTCCTTCACTGTCAGAGCTGGACAGGAAGTCACTTTGCCTTGTGGAAATGTGATAGACGATCAGAAAAACTGTAACAGTACAACATGGCTCTTCAGTTATTCAAGTCAGAGAGCAACAGTAGCGCTGATTGAACTTGGACAGATCAAGTTCAATCAGATTGATAAATCTAAATCAGACAGACTGAGTGTTAGACAGAAATGTTCTCTGGTTATAAAGAAGGTCACACACGAAGATGCTGGACGTTACGACTGTCAACAATGGAAATCAAGACAAGGACCAAGTTATCTCTATGTGGTTTATCTGTCTGTTGTTACCAGTGAGTATTTCCATCATCATGTTTTCTGCTCAAACTGTGAAACATCACAATAATTATGATTATAGTGATGAAGTGAATTTTACTCTTGTTGTCTTTCTCTCACAATATCTCCATCTTCACCAGTGACTGAACACAAGAACACTGATCAGGTGGAGTGGTCCTGTTCAGTGTCGACATTTGAAGGATGGTGTAGACGCACAGTGAAGTGGCTGTATAATGGTAACAATGTGGATGAATATAACAAAGATGTGCAGACATCACAGTCTCTCTGCTCTGCCTCTGTGACCTTTCAGTCTTCTCATTTCATTCACACATCAAACTCTGACTTATTGAAGTGTGAAGTGACTGATGGTGACAAAGTGCAGCTGTTTCCCTTCAGACTTCAGCCCTCAGGTGAGAAACCAGGTGAGAATATGTTGAGCTGTTTAAAGTCACTTCAGACTGACGTGAATAATTACCTGAAATATTTGTTGATTTTATGGATTTGAAGTTTGAATATTACATCACAACACAAGTTTGTACTGAACACTTTGTTGAGTTGTTTTCATCTGTTCAGGTGACGACACAAGAAAAACAAAACCAAGAACAGAACCCAAAACCAAACCACCACGGAAAAGAAAAACAACAACTACTACAACGACTACGGCTACAAAACCCAAAACCAAACCAACAACAGCACCAACAACTGACAGCAGCATGAAAAGAGAAACCATCATGACAGCGTCTCCAATCAGTGATGATTCAGGTAGTGACTCAACATTTTTATATCTGTTACTGTATTCTGTGTCTCTGTGTGGGTGGAGTTATTCTTAGTTCACAAAGACATGCAAACAGAAGAACCTTTCCATCCTGACACACTTCTGCATTGTGTGTCATGTATATATGTAACATATCTCACTTCTCTTTGACTCTCCTCTTTCAAACTGCTGAATATTTTGATGTTGTCGTTCTCTTTCCAGGTTTGTTGAGGTTCATCATCGTGTCTGTGGGTTTAGCAGCTCTCATAATAATCGTGGTGGCAGTCAGCATGTGGACAAGAACTAAAGGTGAGAACTTTCACTGATGAAACTCAGAAACAAGAAGTTTGGATGAATCTGGATTTTCACTGTGGAAACTAAAGTTGAATCTTTCTCTTGTCTTTTCAGGGAGAAAAACACAGACGGATGAAAACATGGTGATTTTTATAGTAAAGAAACAAAACAAAGAAACGGTCAAATCACTGTAAAATGAAGTCAAATATCATCATTCAAATAAATGTCAAAACTATACATTCACTGAGATTTCAGTTTGCAGTTTGCAGAGAATCATCATTATTTTACTGAATTATTACGATCAAACACCTTCAATAAAGTGATGATACTAATAGTTCTGCGGAGAAACACCGTTATTTTACAGATGTTCACTGAATCATGATGGAGCGAGCACTCAGTGCACTTTTACAACACTTGTCACATTCAGCCATACGTTCAGAGCACAATCACATTCACACACCGGGGTTCAACATCTTGCTCGAGGACACTTCAGCTGGTCCTCTGATTACGAGACAATCCTGAGCTACAGCCGCCCTGCAGATCAGAGAAGTGGGATTGGGATTGGACAGTTGTCAGTTTGAGTGTTTCAGAGTGCGGCTTTGATCGTGTCCTGTTGTTTTTCACAGGTGGCTGATGATGAAGATGATGGTGCAGTGAACTATGAGAACGTCACATCTTCTGTTTGAGTTTGAGCAACACTTCTGCCTCCATCAGACTCCACCCATCAACAACTTGTACATCAGCTCAGCATGTTTTCCATGAGTAGATGAAGATTTGAAGTCACAAAAACATCCTAAGATCATTTTGAGAGACTTATTATTTTAGTTTTTGTCTTTTTCTGCATCTGTTGTAAAAACTTTTCTCATCTGCAGTCAGTTCAGAACACAGCAGCTGGATTTGAACTGTTTGAACTGGAAAGAGCTTTTAACTCTTGTTTAACTTCCTTAAATTTGCTTCTGACCAAATCATTTAGTCCTGACTTTAAGATGAACTGATCAGTGTTGAAGCTACAGCTTGAGCGCACGTCTTCATTCAAGATGAACTCATTTAAATTCACCTGTTAGCTTTTTTGTTGTTGGTAACATGTTTGTTAAGAGTCCAATGTGTGTTTGGCTTGAATGAGCTTTGAGTCTTAATGGATTCACTCAGAGTTTTGTCTTTATTTTCTATGATAATTATAGAATCTGCAAATAAAGAAATGTTTAACATTCAGTTCTACACTGTGTTTTGTCATTTCTTAATGTACTAACTGTGTCATGGCTTTCTTAATGGAAGGTGGATTTTCTTTGCCATAGATGGATTAATGAACGGGCCAACAGGGCACAAGCACAGGGGCCTGAAGGATCAGGGTCCCCGGGATCAGAGCCTCTGCTTTAAATATTAAATCAATATATTTATTGTTGTCCAAAGAAATGAGTGATTGAGCAGGAGGGTTAAAGACTTTAAGGCACCGTATACATGTCACATTCTCATGAGGGGCTGAGGCCCCCTCTAGTTCTGATCCTAGAGTCGCCCCTGCACCAAAACTGGGACGAATACCTGAACAAGGAATAGATGTCAAAGTGTGCTGGACGAGGAGTTTGACTCTCCAAGCTGCATTATAACAAACATTTGAACTGAACTAACAGTTTTCACACGTCCAACTTCCTCTTGTTTTTCTCGTCAAAGGAAACACGTGATTAACACGTACACACCATGTGACTGTACACAGGTGAACTTGACTTCCACATAGTTTTCTGTTTGCAGCGTTAGATTGGCTCCATGAATGCAGAAACGATTCTTTTCCTGAGAGAAAACTACATTTCAAAATGTTTTGTTGAGTTTTTGGCTGTTTGTAGTCTACAAGAATTCAGAGAGACGAAAATCTAAAACAGACTAAGAGTCGCTGTGAGGAAGTGACATCACAGTAACCACAGGAAGTAGACGCAGCAGCTCTCTACTAAAGCACGACTTTAGACAGTCCAGAGACAGAAGAAGAAGAGAGACAGAGAGTCACCATGGTCGACTTCAAATGGATTCTTATAGCGCTGCTTCAGTTTACAGGTTAAGAATACAATATCACATATATTAAAAATAATTGATCAATATTATTAAAGATATTTGATGAGCTCAGTTTGATTGAACTAAGACAACAACTCTGCTGTTTGTTTTCTAACATGCTGAGTTCAGTGAATATGGAAGTGTATTGCTGCCATGCCAGACAACTTTTATCACGTGTCTCGTTATCACGTGATAAGTTTCTCGTTATAACTCACTGTGGAGGTTTTTCCGATCCGAGCGTCTGATTGGCTGCCTCAGCGTGACGTCAGGCCTGTGGAGCCACAACATCAGTTTAATGTCATTACAACATACAAAGTTGTCACGTTTATACGCAAAGGGTGTATAGTATGCGTACAGTAAGAAGGATTTTTAAATGCATGGGGCCGTACAGGAGGAAAAATCACGCCCGACCAGCTGCAGGTAGAGTCGTTTCTCAGAGTCGTGACTGAGTCACACAGCTTGTGGTCGAGCGGCGACCTCCATCACTGTGAAGTGAAGACGAGAGGAAGTGCCAAAAACTGCAGTCTCTCAACGTCCACTTGAAGCTGGCTGCAGTCAAGAGTCCCCATGTTAAAACTTGAGAGCAGAATAACATGTTTACAAGCCTGGTACAAAAAAAGAGAGCTTAAACTTAAAGATGCAGAATTAAGAGCACAGCAGGTTTGATTGACAGTTGGGTGTCGTCACACGTTGTTTGAGCAACCAGGCTTCATTCAGCTCCACCCACGCTCCACATCTTTGCCCATCTTTGGATGTGTTTGTGATGTGTGTCTGCTCATCATTCGAGGGTGTTAACCGCTCAGAGCTCTGCTGCTCGTTGACCACATTCTAAAAAAACACTTCCCGTTCAGTTTCTGAAAAAGGACTGCAAGATGGAAGAGGCTGCTGCAGCATCAACATGTTGCACCATGGACATCAAGAGTCAAAGTGTGCTGGAGAGGGTTTGACTCTTCACCTGTCTGTTCATGTGTGCTGTCAAACATCACCATGAATCCTGTCTGTTTAATAAACACTATCTGAAGAAAACAAGCTGCGTTCATGCAAACATTTATCTGAACTAACAGTCTTCAGACACACAACTTCCTCTTTTTTTTCTCATGAAAAGAAACATGTGATTAACACGTACACACCATGTGACTGTACACAGTGTGAACTTGAGTCTCACATAGTTGCCTTGTTGCAGCGTTAGATTGGCTCCATGAATGCAGAAAACAGATTCTTTTCCTGAGAGAAAACTACATTTCAAAATGTTTTGTTGAGTTTTTGGCTGTTTGTACGTCTACAAGAAATTCAGAGAGACGAAAATCTAAAACAGACTAAGAGTCGCTGTGAGGAAGTGACATACACAGTAACCACAGGAAGTAGACGTTAGCAGCTCTCTACTAAAGCACGACTTAGACACGTCCAGAGACAGAAGAAGAAGAGAGACAGAGAGTCACCATGGTCGACTTCAAATTAGGGCTGTCAATCGATAAAAAAAAATTAACTAATTAATCGTAAAAATTTCTGTAATTAACTCGCGATTAACGCGATTAATCTATCACTAAATGTATCCAATAAATTAAATGCATTTTTCTGAGACTGAACTTATAATAATATTTATTTATGTAAAGATCAAATTACATGTAGATAAACTCAGATAAAGATATGAAATTCATTCATGTTATTGGCTTAAGTGTGCACATATGCACAGTGCAAACAAAAAAAAGCCAGAATGAGGAAATATACTGAGGGGTGCCCCACTCCTGTAGTGTAGCACTGGTCCCGTGCGAGTGTTTCAGCAGGGTTTTGCTTTGAGGTGATAGTTCAAGTCGTGTTACTTCTGTGGAATTTAAATTTGGCTTTGCAAACTGTGCAATTGCCTTGTTTTTGTCCAAAGAGCCGTCGCGGCACCTTTTTAAAACTGAATGTTTCCCCCTAACAAGTCCGTCCTTATCCATCTTTACCCAACAGACTCTCCTTTAGTTAGGATAGATCAAGACATATATGCACAGACTCTCCTTCGTTGGATAGATCATAGACATATTGGCACCGACTCTCCTTTAGTTAGGATAGATCATAGACATATATGCACAGACTCTCCTTTAGTTAGGATAGATCTAGACATCTTGCACAGACTCTCCTTTCGTTAGATACTCAGACATATAGCACACGACTCCTCCTTAGTTAGGATAGATCATAGACATATATGCACAGACTCTCCTTTAGTTAGATAGATCATAGACATTCTTCTACGCCAGGTTCAACTCTCCTTTAGTTAGGATAGATTCGATATACATCTATGCACAGCCCTTGTCAGTTAGGATAGACATAGGATATATACCCAAGACTCCTTTAGTTAGGATAGATCATGGACATATATACATAGACTCTCCTTAGTTAGGAGTCTCTACTTATGCAGATTTTCGTTGATAGATCTAAGACATAATTGCACAGACTCTCCTTTTAGTTAGGATAGATCATAGACATATATACACAGACGCCTCACTGAGCAGGTTGGTCCGTGCTGCGATACGTTAACGTGTCCGCCATATTGGATGTGGGCAGATCTGCCGTAACTAAAACAGCAGGGCCGGTTTTAGCTATGGGCAATGTGGGCGGACCGCCCAGGGCGCCAGTCTCCGTGATGGCTTTACAGTTATGCCTCTTATACACCCATTCACACACACACTAATATATCTGGGAAAACAAGCTCTACTTTGCCACATCCAAATGGCGGCCGCCACCGGAAGTAAAACAAACCGCGTTAATTGGTTAATCTTTTTTACGCTGTTAATTCTTTTAAATTAACGTCAAAATTAACGCGTTAATTTTGACAGCACACTTCAATAATTCTTATAGCGCTGCTTCAGTTTACAGGTAAGAATACATATATCACATATATTAAAAATAACTTGATCAATATTATTCAAGATATTTTGATGAGCTCTGCAGTTTGATTGAAACTAAGCAAACAAACTCTGCTGTTTGTTTCTAACATGCTGACTTCAGTGAACTCCTGGAAACAAGGAGAAAGAAATGATCGTCACACTAACTATGAACATAACAGACATTTTCTCATTTGACTTTATCTTTCATCAATTTTCTCTCGTCTTCTTAACAGCAGCAGTGCTGAGACTTCCCCCCTCCTTCACTGTCAGAGCTGGACAGGAAAGTCACTTTGCCTTGTGGAAATGTGATAGACGAATCCAGCAAAACTTGTAACAGTTACAACATGGCTGTTCAGTTGATTCAAGTCAGATGAGCGCAGTCGAGCTGATTAACTTCGGACAGATTGATAAATCTAAATCAAGGACAGACTGAGTGTTACACAGAAATTTTCTCTGGTTATTAAAGAAGTTCACTACGGAAGATGTTGGACGTTACGACTGTCAACAATGGAATCAGGACCATAAGAAAAAGACCAGACTCTGTGGTTTCTCTGTTTGTTGTTACCAGTTGAGTATTTCCATTCATCATGTTTTCAGCTCAAACTGTGAAACATCACAATAATTTATGATTATAGTGATGAAGTGAATTTTACTCTTGTTGTTCTTTCTCTCACAATATCTCCATCTTCCCAGTGACTGAAAACAAGCCAATGATCAGGTGGTGTGGTCGGTTTCTGTGTCACCTATGAGGACGATGTCCA